>NW_018164510.1:321462-330632 GCF_001263595.1 Phalaenopsis equestris | reverse complement strand
GAAGCGGCAGTGACCCAAAAGATATGTTGAAGTGGCAGTGACCCGACAGAATAGGCATGTCATGGTGGCAGCGGCTGTGGTGGCAGCGGCCCCAAGAGGTATGTCGGAGCAGCAGTGACTCAACGGAATATGCATGTCATGGTGGCAGCGGCCTAAAGAGGATGAACATGTCGTAATGGCAGCACCCCCAAGAGGTATGCTGGAGCGGCAGTGATTCAACGAAATAGGCATGTCAGGGTGGCAGCGGCCCGAACAGGATGGGCATGTCGTGGTGATAACGGCCCCAAGAGGTATGCCGGTAGGGCAATGACCTGTAAAGGGTAGGCATGGCGTGGAGGCAAAGGCCTGAAGAGAACATGCAACTCAAGCATATGATCATAATCATGCAGCCAAACAAATGCAAGATAGGATGCAACAATGCAATCATACATATGCATTACAATATGTAAAAATGCAAACACACATGCAAGACAATATGACGGTGCAAGTAGTTAATCGACCGGGTCAAGGAATCCGGTCGAGCCAGAATATCATGCCAACCAGCTCAGGGAAGCCGATTGAAATTAAGTGGGATGCCCGTCGGGCCAGAGGGACGGGTCGGAGTGAAGTGAAGCGCTCGCCATGCCGGGGCAGCTGGTCGGAGAGAAGTGAAGCGCTAGTCGGGTCGGGGTGAGTCAAAGTGAAGTGAAATGCTCACAGGGCCGAAGCGAAGTGAAATGCTTATCGGGCAGGAGCGGCCGGTTGGAGCGAAGTGAAATGCTTGTCCGGTCGGGGCGGCTGATCGGAGCAAAGTGAAGCGCTCGCCGGGGGCCTACGAAGCGAAGTGAAATGCCAAAATGCAACATGCAAGTATACACATGTAATAGGGAGCCATTCCCGTGCTAACGACCTCACCGGGAATTCTAGGTTCAACACATAAAAAAACGGTGATTGCCGCCTTTCCTTCGGTGAAGCGAGTGGGGAACTTCTCCCCGGATCTCCAAGGGGAAGTACTCCACCTCGTCGTGAAACAGGCTAGCGACGATGTTGTTCCTGATTTCACTACGCCTCCGAACTTTACAAAATGAGCTAATGACTTGCATTTTCTCATTTTGTAAAGTAAAGGCCTGCTCTTCGATCTTTTCTTAAAAGACCGAAGTGACCAAAGCAAAGGGGAGCGAAAAGGGGCTCCAACATTTAGGATTTTTGTGCTAAGACTAACAGTCAAATAGGATTCGCTCGGCTGATATTGTATACGAATTGGTTGCGTAAGGAGAATCTATCCTAAAGGCCAACTCTAGTAAAACAAGTGATTCATCACATAGGTGCACTACCGCGTCGGCTCACGCCGGCTCACGCCGGCTGACGCATTCTATGTGGGCGATCGAAGCCACACGCCTATCACCACTAAAGTCTAAGGCTAGCTAGAAAGTGAAATGCAAGGGGTTTAAGTGTATTATACTGCCACGACGTTTGCGTGAAGCCTAATGTAGTTCGAGGAAGCTCCTTCACGAAGTGGAAGATCCTTGCTTCCTCCCAAACAACAACGTTGTCTGCTGTCCGGCAACATTGAGGTACTCCAACCAAGCGTCCGGTTGTCTGGAAGGTAGAACGGAGATGTGTGGAGGTTAGCTCGCCGACGACGCAGGCCGAGAGCAAAGGAAAAATGTAGGGAGAACTCAAAGACTGAAGATCTCTTCTTTGTTTGCTCCGGTGACAATATGATGCCAGCGAGGCCAAGGCTGACGAGGTTGAAGAAATCGGGTGGGGTAGGTGGCCAAAAGAGAGAAAAAAAAAAGCAAATTAAGGTGGTGGTCGGCGGCTCCAACAAGGAGGCTCGGCTGAGGAGGGATTCCGACGAGGAGGAAGCACGCCGGTGAGGAAGACCGGCGACTGGGTGAGGTAAATGAGCGGATGATCGGCCAAAAAAAGGAGGAATAAAGAATGGAAGGGGCAGTCGGTGGTTGGAGAGGCTCTGGTGGCCTTCACCGACGACGAGGTCCGGCGATGATAGACTGTGGCGTAGGGAGAGGGAGCACGAGCACTCTTCGCAAAACTGAGCGGTAGACGAGGAAATCTGTGCGTAGCCTTTTTTTTTCTTGGAGAAGGTAGCAGGTCTTTTCTTTCCTTTTTATTATTCTCCTTTTTAATGTGATGGTGAGATAAAAAAAAAACATAGAGAGAGTTGTTTGCGTAAACATTTAAATAGGATAATCCTTCTCCTCCTCCTCTTTTTCTATTCTAATGTCATCATTTGAGATGAGATAAAGAGGAGAGAGAGAGTTGCATGTCTAAACATTTAAATAGGATAATCCCTTTCATCTTCTATCTTTTTTTTTTATTATTCTAACCTCATCATGTGAGATGAGATGCAGAGGAGAGAGGGTTGTAGGCTTTTTTTCTTTTCCGTTTCTCTTTTTTTTTCTTGCGAGAGAGATCTCCAAGATCTCTATTATTATCAGGTATTTTTATTACCTCTCTCTTTTTTTTTGCCTGAAAGCTTCCTTTTTTTATTTTTTTTATTTTTTTATTATCACAGGTGCATGGAAGAGAATTAAATAGCATGTGTGAATTTAATAGCATGCGTGCATTTAAAAGTTGATATCATTTTTTTTAAATTTATTATTATTATATTTTTTATTATAATAATAAATTTATGACCCCTAAGTAAAAACAATGTTCTGAACAAATTCGCGTGGTCCGTTTCGTCATCCGGGGACGTTCGGAACACTTTTTCAGCAATTAGGCATAACACAATAATTAACGTATTTTTAGCCCTCCTGATAAGCCGTAGCGAAGCAGGTGCTCTCCTAAGGTAAAACCGACGTTTCGAAAGCACTCATGTGGTTTGTTTCGTGGTTTGTTTCGTCTTCCAGAGTCTTTCAGAAAAGATTGTTGGCTATTGAGCCAATTTCACATGCGACGCGACACAAAATATTTGTTAGTCCTGTCGGAGTCGTCCAACGTACAAAATGTCAATCGGCCTTAGTTTAAGTGAAAGCGAAAGCCTAGTAAAATGACCCTGGCTACGTGCCCCCCTTAACACGCGCTGGTAGATCTCGAGCGGATTTCTTGAGCTACGGAAAACAACAAATGCATGAAGCATGACCTCGATAAGCTCAGGTGGACATCTTATACTTGCGACATTAAAGTTGATGTCAACAATAGTTGTTATGTTTAGTAATATTGTTTATAACAGAATTGTCATAGTCATATATTTGATACTTCAAAAATGGAAATTCACTGCAGAACAGTACAAAAATTTAGATGCACACTTCACTTAACAATGAGTATCAAGAGTGTCAAAAAAAATAAAAAAATATTAAAATTACAATTAATATAATGATTATATTGTCCTTAACATGCAGACGGTGTATGTCCCGGGCTACATTGGCCTCCAGTGATTGAATCCATTCACGATCACCATCGGTAGTGGAATCCGTTGGACATTCTACCCACCGGAAGAAGCCACACAGCTTTGTGCTAATTCGCGGGCAGCTATTGAACTGTCTCCGGTAGCCAAGTGCACGACGACGTCTGTAGAGAAGGTTGTAGTCCATAGTGGCAGAGCTCTAATCGTGAGATCCTTGAAGTATTTGAGATCATCTTTCCTGAATGACTAAAAAGACAATCTATTAGTCATAACAGAAGTTGAAATCGCTAAAAGAAGTAAGTAATTACCGTTTTTTGCAAACGTAAGGTCTCAGTGAACTCAACATACCAACCAATAAATCAATCATTACAAAAAAGATGATAAACCTTGTAAAAAAAAGAGGTATTGGTTTCCTTTAACCAACGTAAAACCAACCTTCTGTGTGTCACATGTGAATATCACCAAAAAAGACCATCCTAAAGAACCATATGAACCGAAAAGAAAAGAGGAATTTGGTTGCCTTCATTAGCCATACTCTCGGTATGTACTCTCCTTGAATTTCTATATTATGTTATGCCACCCTTCCTTGTTGAAATATGTCATTGAACTATTTTCCAGATCAATTTCAATGATGCAAAGGTCACAAAAGATTATTTTTATTTCCTTATCCCATAACAACCTCTTCGGCCTTGGCTATTTTATTACTATGATAACCAGAAAACATACAAACATTAGTAAGAGCATTCAAAAAAAAAAAAAAAATAGCGCTACATATCTCTACCTCATTTCAATCCGGTTGTCACAGTGAGAGAGAGAGAGAGAGAGAGAGTGAGAAATATACTTCTTTTATCATCACATTACCCCTAGGTGATATCATAAGTAAATTTCAATGGCTTTAAATGGGATTACACTACCTCATCTTTCTTCTTCTATACCTCATTTCATAGTGTGTGTGTGAGAGGGAAATATAATTATCTTCTCATCAGAATGTCACAGGTTGTACCACTAGTAAAATTTCAGTGGATTTGAATAACATTATACATCTTTGCTACATGTTGTGAGGCCACTAGTAAATTTCAATTGCTGGAAATGAAAATATATATATTTGCAACTTAAACTATTTGTTTCATATGGCTAAATAATGGAACTCAAACTGTGGTTTGACCTTTCATTGAGAGGATGAAACTCTGAATTATCATTATTAAGTGTGTTCAAGTCAAGTACAAGCATTGATTAATACAATTCTAAGGTTGAAGAAGCTACCACCTTAGAATCTTAGCTGATGGAGTAAGAAAAAAGAGTTGTCCACAATGGTTACTTTCTTCTAACTTCAATTTCATGATTTGGAGAGTACTCAGTAGAATTTAGAGGAGACACAAGTAAACCTCAGCTAGAGCACCAAAATTTTGAAGGTTCTAGGATTGACAATGTTAGCTCTTGAGGAGATCTGGAAATTGAGGTCTGAAAAGGAGGTTGACGTTGCTATAGTTGAACTGAGAGCTGTGGAGGACTTCAAAGAGCTTTCGAGTGTCATTTGGGATCGTGTTTAGGAAGCTTATGATCATATATATGATGTTGAAATTAAGAGGTTGGCGAGGAAGAATTCATCCAGAGCTTTTTGAATGGAACTCGAGCAGTGCATCGTCAGACCGGAGCTAACATAGAGGGACAACCCTAACCAGACTTCAAAAGACCCTCATTCAAATTACAAAGGTGAAGGTATCGAGAGCGAGTTAAAGAAATTCTTCTCCAGCAATGATGAGGAGGAGAAGAACATTGACACCTTTTAACATTCTGTCTTTTTTGCCTTTTCTTTTCCTTTTTTTCCTACATATTTATCAATGTTATAGTGTACTAGTCAGACTAACATAGTTATCCGTCTTCCTCAATTTTTTTTCTTATTTTTTACACATTTATCGATGTTTTGTTTTATGAGTTATATTGATGTAATCATTGGTGATGTTATTTAGTTTTTTTCTATTTGTTGGCTATTTGCCCCCAAGTGTTTTCTTTTTCTTTATGCTTTGTCATTCCTCGCTTATATTTTTCTTGGCAGTTCTTCATAGTTTTTCACATCGTTTAGCCCAGAAAAGTCTGGGAGTTCTTAGAAATGCTTGGAGATCTTAGAATAGGAGTCCAAATGTAGATTTCTACTTTTTCTAGAGAGATTCGAGATGGGATTTTGAGATAATCTGTAAGGAATTGTACTAGCATTGTTGGATCAGCAGGCAGGAAATTTTGTTGGAGAGATTTTCGTCTTTCTTTCAAGGAGAAAAAACTAAGTATTGTATTTTTCATTATCTTATGATTTTTGTAAACACTTATCTAGTGGATTTGCTTTGATGTTCTGAAGTTTTCTGTTGTGTTTTCTTTGTACTTTGTGAGTAATTTTTCTTACTCTTTCTTCTTATTAGGAAATAGTGGCATGAGTAGGTTATGCTATTATTTTCATTTTACTTTTCTTTTACAATGAGTAAGGTTTATGTTTAGGATTTTGGGATGCATGTTAGACTATGTTTTTTATTATCAATTTGATGGTTTTTACTTGAACTTCATTAAATTACAATAATGTTTTGTTGTAGTGTTAAAATTCATTGTAATTGCATTAAGGTCCGAGAGGGTGGTGTGATTCTCAACAAAGTGGAACCACATTTGATTTTATGGATGAGAGCGTGGTTCATGAGGTTGAGTGAAAATATATAGCGAAATAAATTTTGATGAACCTAAATTAGTAATTCTAAGGTGACAGATTATAACCTTCAATTTGATTCAGATGTTTGGAACATAAGGCTAAAGTTAGCCTCCAGACGGAGTGATTGTGGGAACTCTAGAGTGAAAGCTAGTATCTTCCTAACTTAAACAAGAATTTATGAACTTAATTCTATATTAGTCAATGTTCTTTATGCCCGTGTTCGAGGGTAAATAATAGGTATGCTCCTATTTGACACATTACAATATTTAATGTAGTTAAATGCAATATTGGGGAAATATTTGTTAAGGGGTGTAAATTGATTGTTTCTAGGATGACAGACTAGATTCCTATCAATTTGACTTAAGGCTTCGTACCTTAACATCGAGATTTGGTCACATCTGTGGCATAGGATGTGGGACACAAAGGTGACAGACTAATTAGTTTTGACGAGGGAATCGGGATGTTAAGGAATCGACTTTAAGTTAACCAATGTCCTTTATTTACTAGAAAGAGGGTAAAGAAGAGAGTTGCTCCTATTGTCATTGGCTATATTGAATTCTATGTATCTCATTCCTA
The DNA here is from genome assembly GCF_001263595.1 of Phalaenopsis equestris. NCBI lineage: Eukaryota > Viridiplantae > Streptophyta > Magnoliopsida > Asparagales > Orchidaceae > Phalaenopsis > Phalaenopsis equestris. The sequence goes on along the minus strand of NW_018164510.1, from coordinate 324,012 downwards.
CACATTGTCCAATTCACTACACAAGCATAGTATTTTTTAACATCTCAAAATTCACCAAACAAATTCATCCATATATGGTTATCTTTAGATTAATATTTGCATTTATGAATGATTTTTATCGTTACATTTAATATTTTTATTTAGGAGTAGTTGTTGGTTGTTTTAAACTTAAGATTTACATTTAGGAGTACTTGTTAGAAAAAGCACTTAAATTGACCTTCCAAACTAAGACCTGATAACAGTAGACTGAAACTTTGACTAAGGACCTCTTACCTAGCTTCCATATGGGATTAATAAATGGGTCTCTACTAGAGCTCTGCATTACTTGAACGATACGTATACTTGCGTAGAACCTTTAGTGTGTGTAAATACATACGAGGCACATCTAGTTTTTTATGTTGTTGCTAGAAATTTAAATTGACATAAAACACACAAAAAAACATCAAACCAGGGGTGCATCAGCTAAGAGTACGAATAACTAACTTTTGTAAATTTAGAGCATTAGAACCAAACATTTTCCATCATTTATCTCTAAAATATTAATTATGATTAATTTTTCGATGGTGCTTAATTAAAAATAAATTTAATACAATGCAAATTTAAAAATATATTTCACTAATAATTATTAAACTTTGAGAACTTATCGGTTGCATTTCTTTTGCCATGGAAAGAGCAATTGGCTTCTAAAGCTTTCCATTTTATCTCAAAAAGTCTAACTTCATTCCTTGTAAATGTAGGTTTTGCACATACATCTTTGTCTCCTATAATTTTAACTAAACATTATATCACTTTGATTCTTTTTGAATAAATCTCAAAATCATATTGAAAGTGCAGATTCAAAAAATATGCAACATAGTGAATTTCTTGATGAGGTTGACCATCCCATATCCTTTTAATGATGTTTATGTATAGCTTGTATAATTTGTTTACATTTCTGAATATGTTTTTAATTGATTTTATATATTCCATCATAAACATGCCCAAGTGATGGATTCTCATCTGCATCAAATTTTTGTAATGAACTTATAGGGAGCAAGTTATTTTTGACATAATTAGGCAATCATTTCAAAACTTGTTATCTAACATAATAGAGCATCCATCATTTCCCTTAGCTATTTTTGCCATTTTTTATTATGTATTGTACTTGCTAATAGCAAGTGCTTGCAAATCATCTTTATGTTCATAAGCACTTTTCAAAATAATGAAAGTTATTACAAAGTGAGTTAATCTGAGACACACAACTTCTATACCCTCTGACCTTTTTCACATCCAAAATAATATGAAAATCTGATTATAAGTAAATATTATTATCTTTGATGCACATTTAGCTAGCTTCAATATATGAGGCATATAACCAATATCCTTTAATATTAAATTAAAGTAATGTGAAACACAAATAGACCAATAAATGTTACAATACTTTTCATGTAATAAATCTTTTCATTTTTTATAGTTTGTTGCATTATCGGTCACAAGTTGAATGATATTATTTAGACCTATCCACTCAACATCTTTAACAAAAAAAGAACACGGAGTTTTTGCATCATTCGTGATATGAAAAGCGTTGATATATTTAAAAAAAAAAACATAGACATCTAGAACAATAAACTAAAATTTTATTAATATTCTATAAGAATCAATGAGTACATCCAGTTTTCTTCAAATAAAGTCTATAAAAATCAATGAGTAGATTACATTCTCCTTTACAATCTCTGAGCAAGTTAACTCTCATTTGATAGTAAGAAAGTAATTGATAACCTGGACCAATTGCATCTATTGCACCAATAGCTTTTTTAGCAAAAGGTGAATTTAAGGCGTTGATACAAATATCAAAACCCATCTAGCAATTGTCATATAAGCCCTTCGTACAATCTTTTTTTATGCCAACACACTCTTCTGGGATGGTTGTGAGTTAGGCTTAGTTCTAGGAGCAAAATAATTCTCAATCTTATTCATGCTTTCTTTTTTCCTTTGTCAAATCCTTTATCATGAACAATTAAACTTTTTGATTTACGATGAAAAGAATCTCTTTCTTCTTCAATAATATGTTCACCATATGGTGAATATTAACTTTCTCCTCTTGTGTCTCTTATTTTTTTATATTATTTTTAAATATTCTAACATCTGATGTCGATTATCAAATGAAATTTTCTTATATTGTGCCATACTTCCATTAAACCCTGCAAGATATTGTTTTATCCTATTTATGCCTCCACCATTATACATCAATCCTCAATGTAAAACATTTAAATTGTTTCTTTTCATCAGAATTCTTAATTTCACTAAAAAAATTTCATGAAGGACCAGACTTTTCATGGACATTAAAGGAAGAAACATAAGGTAGACTTCCAGATCGCTCCATTATAGGAATAACAAAGAAATAAATTTAAAATGAATTATATTTATTTATTTTAAAACAAAAAAAAAACTAGGATTGGAAATTTGGGATAATTGCATAATGAACATAACTATAACTCAGTGAATTTATTTTAACATGATTAAAAACTTAGAAATATTATAGTCATCTTAAAATAAATTCAAACAATTTAT
>NW_018164510.1:307414-321362 GCF_001263595.1 Phalaenopsis equestris | reverse complement strand
TTATAGTCATCTTAAAATAAATTCAAACAATTTATGCAAAAAGTCAAGAGACTATTTTGAAACAGTTCTTATGCTTTATTGGTCACCTTCGCTAGTATCATTACTAAGGGACAATAAAGGTTTGCATCAAGTTGCATGTTTTATAAAAAGAAATTGTTGTTAAATCTCTTGAATTAGTTAATTTTATAATAAATCAATAGAAATTTCATTGAAAAAAACCTTAACAATGATTATTATAAACACCCAAAAATATTAAAAACTTTATATTCTTTCACTGGTTTTAGGAAAATTCAAACCCTAAAATATTATAAAATATTAAAACTTTACGTACTTTCATTGGTTTTAGGACAACTAATAATCAAATGTTATTAGATATTGTATACTTTACATTCTTTCACAATTTTGAAAAAATTTACATTTCATATCGGGGTTTACACCAAAAGTTTATAATAATCAAATGAAATGTTGCACTTTTTATCTCCAAAAGAAAATTTTGAACACACAAAAAATCAACTAACAATTAAAAATTTACACCAAAATTTGTTATAAGCATCATTGATATGAAATAGCTTAAGAAAAAAAAAGCTTAGAACACTCCACTTGATTCTGCTCTCTATTAAGTGGTTAAGCTATTGTTTGTCATGTGCGAATGAGTGAGCCAAAAGAAGGAAGATTGACCTTCCTCCGAGCTGTGGGTGAGATGCCAATGAGGGGGCGGTGAACTGATGTTGTTGGCAAGAAGAGTGAGTGAAGGGAAAGAAGATCGGGTATGGGTTCTTTGGGATCAAAGTCTTCGAAGAGCAGGGAGAGAAAATGAGCAAAATAAGCAAATAAAGTTAAATTAGAAAAATTTTGCATAAATAAGGGGGAGTGGGCGGTTAATGAGGGGGCGGTGAACTGACGTTGTTGGCAAGAAGAGTGGGTGAAGGGAAAGAAGACCGGGTATGGGTGCTTTGGGATCAAAGTCTTCGAAGAGCAGGGAGAGATAATGAGCAAAATAAGCAAATAAAGTTAAATCAGAAAAATTTTGCATAAATAAGGGGGAGTGGGCGGTTCGTTGGAACCACGACAGGTTTTCCTATTTTGAGGTTGGACTGCTGGTTTAAGCTGGTTCCAATAGTTCCAATGCAGGTGCGGTTTTTAGCCCACCCAGAAACAGACCACAGGCTGGTTCACGACCAAACTTATTGAACCGGCTGGTTTAGTCTGATTTTTAAACCACGAAAATTTTAACAACCTCGCTCAAGCCAATCTGAGACATTTTAATAGGCTCATGTTGGGATTGGAGAGCTTAAGAAGGGTCAGGGGCACCAATTATTAGCGGCTTGATGGTGTGCAAGGTCATGAGAAGCTTCGATGAGGAATTGAAAAGTTTTTTGGTTTGTGTTCGGCTTATAGAATGCTACCATGTGTGCTTTGAACGTAGTGTGATTTTGAACACAATCTTCTAGGTGGAGTTGGTTGAGGTAGTTATAAGGTTCAACCAATGGGAGTTTGCAATGTGTTGAGTTGGCTATCAACAATAATTGTTTCAAAATGTGTTCTCTTGATTAGCTTAACATGGCTTGGTTTGGCTTGAAATTAGCTCACTTGGGCTTGATTTTGGGTTCAAAAAACATGGATTGAGGTTGAGCCAAGGGGGCTTGAGCAATTGGTTTCAATTTAGCTTGGAATGACCTGGCTTGGGTTGAACTTGCCTTGGATTTTTGTGGATTTGACTAGGATCGACAAGTGATTTGAAGCTAATTTTGGGTGGATTTTAGTGTGTTTGCTTGGCCAATGAGATGTCGTGTTTTTGGTGCTGAAGGTGTGGGAAGGTTTGGTGGGTGGAGGGATATGTGTTTGTGTGAAAATTTGGGTAAATCTTGATGTTAATCTTGAAAATAAAGGGGTTTAAAAGTGAAGGTGATTTGTGTAGTTATTATGGTTAATTGTAGCGATTGTATGTGAGTGTAAGTGTTGAGTTTGAATATTTAAAAAATAAATTGAAGTTTGAGTGGATTTTGTTTTTATTATTTATTTATTTTTATTAGTAAATTTTATTGAATTTCATTAAGGAATTATTACATGATATTGGTGATTAGCCATTTCGTAGGATTTTTATGTGATTTTGATTTTATTTTTTGATTTTTTTTAATTGAAATTTTGACTTCAATTACTATTCCATTTATTATTTGTTTGTGAATATTATTGAATGTGTTATGTTTTAAATAATTTGAAGTTTTGACGATTTTTATTTTTTATTTTTTATTTTTTTATTTGTTATTTTTGAAATTTTTTATTGAATTTTTTAATTTTAATGGAATTTTTGGTTAGTTTGGTTTTATTTGATTTTAATTTTTAGTTCTATGGATTTTAATGAAACTTGATTTTATTTGATTTTAACTTTGATTTTAATTTGTGATTTCATTTTATTCTCTCTTTTATTAAAAGATAAACCACTTTAATTCAAAATGAACATCACACCCAATGTGTTTTTAATGAACCAAAAAATGATCTATCCAAAGCTTGTAAAGAAAAGAGTGCAACTTGCCCAAAGAAAGACCAATTAGAAGACCTAAGTCTCTAGGATTAAAGAGTAGCTTAGGGCATTTCCAAGCCTATAGGGACTCAACTTAAGCTTCAATGACTCAGTCTTAATTAACTCAACAAAGTATTAAAGATTAAAATCAAGTACATGAAACTATAAGATGTGAAGATTTGGTTCAAAAGTATAGCTTGGTATTGGTTCCATCACTAGCCCTCTAGGAAAAGCCACTACGGGAAACCCTAATGCTAAATCTTAAATTTTAGAAAGAGAAGGAATAAGGTAGACCCTATGCAAAGATGAGATCTACACTAGACATCTAAGAATTGAACACACTCAATATGACATTTATTCTCTGAAATAAATATAATCAGGGAAGTTCCAATTCCCACTCTAGTCATTTTAAACTTTTTCAAAAACTCGTCTAAATTTATGAAAGAGAAAAATAACTCTATTCACTAAACAACTCAAGCAACAAACCACTCTATGATAGGGTACGATACTGTTAGTTCTCTTTAGGCATAACTAAAGATTCATAATGAACAACTTTTTGCAAGAGAGTCAAGATCCCTTGAAGATAAAAATTGGTCACACTCACTTAAAAGTTCAAAAAACTACACTCTACAGGTGTAGCACAAATTACCCCTAGCAAAGGTTAGTCATGGCTCAGGGATGAGAGTAAGACAATCTAAATCCTCACAAGTACTGCCAAAGTTCTTGCAAGTCAAGGAAAAATATATTAAGAATCATGTTGTGTTCATGCCTTGAATTTTTTTTTCTCAAATTGAGCTATAAAACATGACAAAAATAAATATTTTTTGCAAATTCTCTGAAACTAAAAAAATATTCATTCATTCATTCTCCTTGAATTTCCTAATTGAAGAGATAAGAGAGTTGGCGAACAAAATTTATATCCAAACAATCATACAACCTAACAAGCCTTTTTAAGGGGGGCTTCAAAAAGAGCTTTATGGGCCACAAAGACCCATATTCTAAGATCCTGTTATCCTTAGATTGAGTCCACCAACCGAAGTGGTTGAATTGAGTCCACCGGTTAAAGTGGTCGAACTAAGCTTGCTTGCCGAAGTGGTCGAACTGAACCCATCTAACAAAATGTTCAACTGAGCCTACTTGCTAATGAGGTTGAATCAACTCGTCCCACTTGGTAGGATCATTATTGCACATAAGCATTCAAGTCAATCCTCACTTAAGGTGCTACTTGACACTCGTGTCTCAGTATTTTTACCAAGATGTTGTGGATAGGCGTTGTATTGTATGTAATATGATTTTTTGTCTCTTTTCTCTCATGTAAAAAAGATGAAAGAATGGCTCATAGAGGGACTCAAATTTCCTTTTCCTCTAACAAAGGACCTCAGGAAGGGCTTTCACATTCTCCCTCATGCTCTCTCTCTCTCTCTCTCTCTCTCTCTCTCTCTCACACACACACACACACACACACACACACACACACACTCCCCTCTATCTCTCTCTATCTCCCACTCATTACAGAGGAAGCAAAGATCCTTACATCACCTTCCTTTACACATTTCTCCTATAATATAAAGTATTTATCATGTTGTATGAACTCATGAACAATATTGAACACTACGTCATAAATGGACATAGAAAAAAATGAAAATTGTTAATATTATGAAGGATGAATATATATATATATATATAAGAATTTATGTAATAACCTGTTGTTTGTTTCGAAAATACATTTACTGTTTAGATATAGCTAATATATAGAGCAATTGCATAAAACATAATATCATATGGAACCCAAAAAAATTAAAAAATATAATTGGTAAATATTAATATAAACATTCTTGAAATATTTTGACTAAGAAACCATAAATTGCCCCTCTTTTAAATTTATTCAAAAAATGTTGCAACTTGAAAAAAAGTTCATAAAAAAACTTACAATTAAACTTGATGGGAAAGTTGCGAAGAAGAAAATTTGTAAGCCTCGAAGAAATAAGTGGAGGAGAAAAAAAATATGTCTTACTATTTAAGGGACTATTAGATTCCAAGTTAGGTAATTAGCTTAGCCCTAAAACAATTAATCTTCCTGGACTCACTTGAGTCAATTTGGACTAACCACCGAAACTTGTCTAATTGATTCTTGTGGACCAATCAATTGTACCATAGGATCAATCGAATGCTTACTAGCCTAACCATAGGCCACTAAACCTAGTTGCATTAAACCCAACTCATTGAAGTTTCTAATTCATACAAATCACGACGTTTTGGTTATTCATAGCACTCCTCTATTCTAACTAATTTTCATGTACACGTCACTCGTGGCTTATAGCAACCTTAGTCCAATGTCATTTCATGTTTAGAGATGGAGGCACCCTACAAACTCTCTAACCATCATAACCATATGAAAATCGTCCATTGCATTCATCCCAAACTATGTTGACTACACAAACCCAAAATGCCTCTTCAACCCAACAAAGATGAGAGGGGAGCTTATTTTATGAAAGGACAATCCATATTTCATTCAACAAATAGTGAGAGGATGTTGGACATGCAAAAAGCTTCTCCTTGTCATTTCAAGTACCCCTGGACTTTCCCTTGCTTCCTTGGGGTCTTTATGCATTATACCTATTAGCTCTGGTGATATTGCAATGGATGTTTGATTGGTAATCACATCCAGTGGGAGCTACTATGTCTAGCTACTCAGAACGTCTTTATCTCTTTAAAATGAAGTTCCTAAAGTAAATCTTTTGACTAGAGTTCCTCTTGTTACGCGATATCCCTCAAAACCTTAAGTTTAGTCACTATACTTGGTTAACCTATTTCCCACACCACAACTTGGCCCATCTTATTATCCTTACATTTATGGTGAAATTTGATCAATTTGGCATCAACGGTCACTTGATTTAATTCCAGTATATTCTAGATAATGAATAAACATGCTGATTAAAATCTAAAAATAGACATTAATTCCATTCATTTTGAAAATTTTTAACCGTTGAATCATATGAGAGTTTTATAATTGTAACGATTACTTGGGGTCCTTATCAAAAACCCAAGGTGTTCAAGGATTTATCTCACTTTGCCATACAACTTTTGATAGTCATGTCATTACCTCTTAAACGAGGACTACCCTAATTATACTCAAATATATCCACAACCTTCGTACTTATCCTCACAAGCCACCTTTATGACACTTTACTAACTAGTCTATTTTCATTAATTTTGTATTAATGCCTTGTCCAACTTCAAGAAAATGAAACCACTCGTAATTTATATCCACTTTCAATAGAAGTTGTTTCAATTAGGCATTGAGATTTTTCACACACAAAATATATACCTTTGCTCTCTTTCTTTATTTTCCTTCTACAACATCAACTTGTAGGACACACGATAATTTATGTGTGATATTACGATAAAAATTTTTCAAAAGATGATTATATTCTGAAAATAACATTTATTGAAGATAAATTGTCCTTAAGAAATAGTGTGCCAATTGGCCGATACAATTAAATGCAAAAGATGCATGAGCAAGATAACCAAAAAATTTTAAGTGCATTCATATACATACCACATAATTATATATTTAGATGCCCAACACACAAACTTTAATATTTTCACATAACCTTTAACATTCTATAAAAAAATATTACTATCACTAATATTTTAATAATGAAATACACTTTTTCATGTATATGTTTATAATGCTAAAATGTTACACATATAAATGTCAAATCTTAATTGTTTACATGTAAATATAGAACAATTATGTAGGATGTATATAAATTTCCCAAAATTTCAATGCAAATAATTAGAAATAAAGAGTGATCAAAAGAAGAAAACTTAAGCAAAAGCCAATAAAAAACTCATAAAATAAGAGATGACAATAATGCTACGATGTTGTAATAATATCAAGAGTGTGAATTTCAATCAAATAACGATAATTTCTACATTAAATGAGAAAAGCTAACAAAAAACAAATCATATGGCTTCATTTACAACGTTAAAGGTGCCATTTTTATGAATTGCTTTTAACAAAACACAGAGTCAAGCAAGAAACCAGAGATATTCATTCAAAGAGTCAGCTGCTCCATTCCTTTAACGTTCCTCCACTTGTTCTCTTGCTCGAGGGCCATCTCTTCTTCTTCTTCTTCTTCTTCATCCTCCTTCAAACTGGAACTTGCTTCTTCTGTTTCTGAAGACCCTGGTCTTTCTGTCAAGAATTGCTCCCAGAACTTATCATTAGCTCTTCCAGTAGCAGGACCAGCCTCCCGCTTATTTACTGCCACCATCTTATCAACACCAACCTCTTTGCTACTGTTAGTTGTGCTCTGATCAACCACAACAGCCACAGCCAGATCAATCGTGCTTGGAATTCTGTTCAATTGATCGATTCTATCAGTTTGCATTGAGGACGAAGCAAGAGTGAGATCCAAGTGGCAGGAAAGTAGCCCATCATTACCTTCATCAAGTTCTGTCATCAACAATGAATTCTTTCTAGGGCAGAAAGAAGCTCCGGAGTCTGAAAGCTCAGGTGTCCCGGTGCCTAATGGAAGGCAGTCCATCCTGAGAAGGTTGCCTCCATTGTCTTCGTTCCAATCATTGCCTGAAAGTGAGGGACAAAGCCCTAGCTTCAATCTATCACACAGCTCCTGGTTGAGTAAATCCCCGACTTCCCCAACCTTCAAATTGCGGGTGGAATTAACAGAATTCTCACAAAAACTGTTCTCCGAAATCTCAGGACAGCAATCGGCCTCCGGAAGCCTCCTCTTTCTATGGAGCGTGGAGAAGTCCTGAGCGCCCGCCATCTTCACGATATTCTCCACAAACTTCGGGTTCCGAGCAGCTTTTTGGAGGAATGCCACCATCTTTTCCTGCCTCTGCTCCATATCCTGCATCCTCAGTTCGACATGTTCAAGCTGAATTCTAGCGATTGAATGCTGCTGCTTAAAGCGCCATGAATCCGCTTGAAGTCTGGCTTTCTCCTTCTGTAGATTCTCTATCTCCTCTACAAGCGCGGCTCGCTCGGCATCCGCCGGCGGTTGGCTGTGGCTGTGGATTGGTTTCCGGCGGTGGATGTTCTTGAGCAGATGTTTCTGCCCTTTGATGAAATCTTCGTTTGCGAACTCCCAACGCTCGGGATCGATTTTGTGAAAACCCTATAAACATAAAACTGTAACGAGCGAATCCAAAATCGGAGAAGAAAGGGTGGGGGTTGGATTCTTACATAGGTGTTGAGCTGTCGGATGAAGCTGGAATAGTTGTTGTGCTTGAAGTAGGTGGGAAGGAGGCGGGAGGAGAACTCGGGGGGATTCCAGACGATGAAGCTGGAATTTGTGCTGCTCCAGGAGACGATTTCGTCGGTGGAGGAATCGTCGATCATGTCATAGGTTTTCAGAAGGAAGGGGGCAGGTCCGGTGGTGGAGGAACCGGGGGCGTCGGTGGTGGCGAGGGGCGGCTGTTGTTCCATTGCAATCGGCGGGAGGAAGATCGGGTGGGAAGAGCAGGGAAGCAGGGCAGGTGGAACGAAGATGCAGCAGACGATGATGACTATTGCTGAGTAGTCGCAGTCAACACAACTGCAGCTTGTTGCGGTTGTTTGTGGGTTTTATTCATTTATTATATACATTTATACATGATTATTTTTATATACTTAATAATTAATATTTAAATTTTAATATTTATTTGTATAAGAGTGAGCATTAAGATGGCCTCAAAAATATCATTAATTTTATTTTTTACATATAATTATTTTTTCATACTTTATTTTAATATGATTTTTACACCAAATATTATATAAATGTTAAATTTTGAATAATAAATATGTCACTACCTAAAAATGATGTGATATGAATGTAAATTCTCTTTCTTTTTCATTTTTATTTGTTATTTTTATGACAATATTTAATTGGATATATGAATATGACGATTTTTGAAAATTAATACTATAAATAGAGTCTACTTGTCAAAATGGCAAAATCAAACCTATCTTTCGAGGTGATTGAATCATGTCTATAAGTAACTAAATCTCGCCTTGGAATGCACTGACCTAGTCTACCCAGAGATAGACAACCATTAAGGAATGTCATCATTATTATCAAGGATGCATGCCCATCCTTTTTTAATAATGTTTATTGACATCCATGTCATTGATTTTTCATTAAGACACTTTATGTGGTATTGTACCAAATTCATTTTCAATTATTTAATCATTTTTGTATAAAATAGAAATCAAGAGGAGAGCAGGGAGATCTCTTTCTCTCCTCTCTCTCTCTCTCTAACATTGTAATCCAGAAAATCTTGTTTCCTTTAAGCCATTTTCTATACTTGCCGAAAGTTCAAGCTCAATATACAATCCCTCAAACATTCTCTCAAACATTTCAGACGTTCTCTCAAATCTTACATCTATCTATTTCTCTCTTTCATACTTTTCTTCCACGAATACAAGATCTTGATTTAGTTGCTTGTACTTACGAATGATACGAGACCATATATCCTAAAAGGATTCAACACAATTGATGTGCCCAAATATAAACTGAAAAAAAAATAAGAATATATATATATATATATATATATATAATAAAAGAGCGTTGAATAGAATCACCTGAATCTTTTAAATGAAATCCTCTTGTTAACATGTCAACATTCCATAATGAGGAAAACCACTTATAATTAAAATAAAATGAAGAGAATAATTAACCTCTTTGGATATGAAAATTATCAAAGCTTCACCAAAAACAGATGCACATATGGAGGACTGTGGGAAACTTCATGTGAGGAAGCATTGGTGCCTTCAATGGGAAGTGCAATTTGCTAAAATTATATAGTGTCTAATTCCTTTTAAGAGAGAATTTTGATGCTTATAAAAAGAAAGTAAGAAGGTTTAAGATTTCTTATGACCTTTGGGAAATTATAGTTGAAAAGAATCATAATGAGCTAGAAAAAAACTTTTAGCTTTCTTACAAATTATTTGACAAATTTTTGCCCTAAAATTCATTATTTAACAAAAATAAAAAATTGTTTTTTTTAACTTTTTTTTATTTTGAGAAAAAACAAATTTTGGCTATTATATTTTAGAAAGCTTGCTTACAAACTATTTGACATATTGTATTGTTTTCACTCATATGTGCGTGTATATTGATGCTCTCTCTTGCGAGAATGCTTTTGAACGCACACGTGCATGCACTGTAACATGTGTGCGTGGATATCATTGGCAATAATTGTGGTCAGGCCAACTTACTTCAGGCTCAACCCTACTTACTTCATTCTTTTTAATATATGATATTAATTCTGTCACCAAAGCCTTTACAGTCGGTTTCAAATATTTTGAAGAACTATATTTTAATAAGTTTCACTCTAATTGATACAATGATTTCAATAAATTCTACAATTAAGATTGATGAGACTTCTGTGATTCATAACCTGGAGGGAAGATTTATGTTGATGTTTGGGAAGCGGTCGGAGCATATAATTAAAAAAATAATAATTTTATGCTATAAATTTTTCAAGACCTCTTTATATTTTTAAATGCCATAAATTTTGACACTAGAAAATAGGGACAAAAGATATGTTATTCAAAAGTTATTTTTATAAACATTAGCTTTGATGCATTTTTTTAATGAAAATTTTTATGTTAAAATTTAGAACCATTCAATCCTTAAATTTTAGCAAATTTATAATTATATCAAATGTATTAAGAAAATAAATCTAATAATATCAAAGTGATTTAATTTGAGTCCAAACAAGCTTGATTCAAGCATTAGAATATGGCTAAAGTTTTTAAAATATCAATTGAGCCTTTAAATAATCTTGGAACCATATATGCTTATAGTAAAATATAGTATCTCAAAAAAGAAAAATCTAATATTTCTATGTCCACATAATTTTGAATCATTGATGCACTTACATATTATAAAAATGCTCCACATTTAAAGGAATTAACATGAGTTTTCTCATAAAGTATTTTGAATTTTGGTAAAATTTATCAAAATATCAATTCTAAAAGAATATACACATTTCCAAATATAGAGATAAAAGGTTCGAAATTGGATTGAGTTTGGAAATAATAATAAGATAATAAAAACTTTATAACACCACCCAATGTTTAACAATAATGAAAGTCACTAGCAATCACCGTCAGTCGACCTATATCATTTGATCATTATTAATGGTTGTTATCATTATTGCTTTATTATTATTTGATCACTATCATCTAATCACAATCATCTAAACAACATTGTCCAATTATATTGTCTGATAGCCATCATCTAACCACTATAAGAGTTACTCATTTATATTATTTGAGGATCGTTACTCAACCACTATTAATACCCCTATGACATGGGTGTCCAAAATTTACCTAACACAATAAATTGATTCAAAATTGACTAATAAAAATGCATTATGATTCACCCAAAATTTTCTTTTTTGTTAGTTTTCGGTCTTAATATTTAATAGATTAGTTGTTTTTATTGAGTTTGAGTTTACATGAACACTTAAATAGAATCCAAATTACTCTTTTGCAGATTTGAGGTGTGTAAGAGACAAGCTGAAGAACGAGAAAATTTAGAACATTTAAATGAAAAAAATTGTGGATGGTTCACTCTTATTTCAATATTTCTCATTTTTTCCTAGGACACATCATTTATTTCAATTGCAAGTCATAACCAGAGATTAAATACATAATGGTTTGGAGCTCTGTCATAAAGGTTTGAAAATCTCACTTTTCATCTTTTCTATTTCTTCTTTTTGATTATTTACTGTTTAGGGTTTCGTTTTTTCCCTTCTTCTCTAGCAGCATCTGTAAGTAATAAACCACAAAGGTAGAGTTAAACTTTGAATGCACAAGGATTTGAGGTTTCACAATTTTTAGCATAATCTGCACTTCTCATCTTCTCTAATTCGCCTCTTCAAAAAAATTTTCAACTTTTTAGGTTTTGCCCAATTATCCTCCCGTAGTTCACATCTTAACTTCATCATAAGGCTAGCCGCAACTCCTCCCAAGGAACACCGCTTATTATAATAAAAACTCATTCATTTGTAGAGGTCAATTAGTGAATGATTGATTTATGTGTTGGTGGGGTATATATTTTTTAAATTTTTAGTGAATGTTGATTTATGTTTGCAGCATAGAGATGTTTGCTAATGTACAATACCTTAATTGATTATGCATAAATTTTTTAAACTCTAGAAATATGGTATTGGAGATGTGATGTATGTAAATATAGGAGAACTTGGTGGTATGTATGTAAATGCATTAAACAAGAAGCCGTTAATCATTTTGGACAAAACTTTTCAATATCTCTGATTCTCTGGTGTATAAAGTCTCTTGAACTTGGTAGGATTATTTGGCATGAGAACAAGTCATCTATTAATGTTAGGTGTTTGCATTGTGGCTAGGTTGCTTTCACATGCTTGTAACGATTCATGGATCCATCTCATGTCTTGATTGTGTTCCTCCTGGGTATCAAACGAATAGAATTAATGAAAATTGTTTTCATTCTCTTCTCTTTTTATTTTTAAAGCAGCTGTCGGTTTGTCTATCATTGTATATTTCTCTTTTCCCAAATAAGTCTCCCATACAGATTAAATGAATGATCAAGAGAAGAGAGAAACAAGAAAAGCAGGACATACGACAAAGGAGGACAAACAAGACAAAGAAAGTGGAGAACTTTCGTGCGACAAAGCTCACAATGATAGGTTAAGAATATAAGTCCGAACAAAATCAAATCGAAATACCTTATGTCAAATATCCGCAAAAGAATGCCTATGAATGCTGCCCACAACCAGAGATTCAGGTGTATTTGTCTGTTCTGGGGTCCACTGTACTCATAATTTGACGTATCACACTTGATTAATTACATCTTGTGGGTTACCCAAGAATACTCTTGATCCAGGGAGATTTGCATACATTTAGAGTGACAATTAGCACATGGTTATTAAAGGACAATTATTTGGTAAGGGAATGCCCTGATACTTTCAAAGCTCCTGCCAAGCCATAGAGCGAAGAGTGAGTCTCTCACAGACCCACATTGATAGCAAACTCATAATCATACATTGCCTACAAAATAACTAAATCATCCTGATGAAGAATCCTAATACGTCAAAGCACATTTGTGTCATAAAGGCACGGGATAAATCGTTGTATCCCATAAGGGCATTAGCTAATTGGTAATGAAGTTGTCGAGATGATACCAACAAAGGAAAAATGAGTGACATGGCTTAATAGGGGTAGTCAAAGGAAGCGAAGAGTAATCCCTAGAAGATAAAGGTAGTCGGGTCAGGGTACCACGAGCCCGCCATCCCAAGCTACTTGGTCCTTAAGTATACATAGTTCAGAAGGTAGTCGACCCAATACGTCCAGAGATCCCCAGTCAACAATCCGTCAATTGCATCATCCACGGGGACATCGGTAGCCCTAAGGTCAAAGGAACAAATCTCTATTCCATGACTATTAGGCGGAGCTCCAAGAGAAGAGGCTTATACCTGCCGAAGTGACGAGGGTGCTGCTGGAAAGAGAAGAAGGAGGAGCTGCAGCTATAAAGCTGGAAACACTCCCAACAAAAAAAACTTACTCCCCGTCTGCGCACTAGTGTTGACCTCAATTTTGGTTGAGGTTTAGTTTTTTCCCTTTTAGTAGCCTAAGGTCTAACCATATGATTTTCCTGTTGACTAGTCTTAGAAAACTAGATGTGGAGCCCTTACCATTAGAAATTCCAAACTCTTCTCCACTCGTTGACTAGTCTTAAAAAACTAGATGTGGAGCCCTTACCATTATAAATTCCAAACTCTTCTCCACTCAGCTTGAAGTTCCATATATTGCTCTCAACTTCTAAATACTTAGTAGGTGGGGTCACTGTGGGAGAAACTCAAGATGAGTCACCCTTAGTATTGATGGACCTTAGGGTTGACTTTGGGTGTTGGTCTGGAGCTAAGGCACTCACTACACTTATCTGCATTCACAATCACTCACTACCCTATACCCAGAATTTCTAGCCTAGATCCCTTGATCTTTTGGGATACTCATGTGGATAGTCCCTTAAACCTACTAGCCCTAGGGCTATGGTTTAGCTAAGACCACTATGTAGAGGACCCAAAATGGGGTTTCCATTGGTCCATGGCTTATTGGTGATGATTGGTACGTCAACTCTACCAAAATACCCATCTTGGCCTTTTACCCCTAAAACACCCCCTAATTACCAAAATATCCCTCTTGGGCTCAAAATCCCAAAAATTCCCAGAAAATCCCAATAAATCTCAAATATTCCCAATTTCATTTCTCTCAACTACTCCATGACCCAATTTGGCCAATTTGACCATCTTAAACCAAAACCCCCAAATTGCCCTTTTAAAGACCCAAATTTCCCCAAATCCAACTCAAATGTCCATCAATTTGATCTCAATTGAGCCCAATTCCAATCCTAAACTCAAATTCACTTT
>NW_018164510.1:304110-305702 GCF_001263595.1 Phalaenopsis equestris | reverse complement strand
GTCCAACCAGAGCGCGCCACGCATGCCTTCGGAGCTGCCTAGGATCTAGTCAGCACGCGCTGTTTAAATAGATAAATAAGGTTTTTTCCTATTTATTTAAATACCCTTAACTTAGAAAATACATAACTTTGTGTAGAAAAATCACAAAAATAAAATAAAAAAACCCTCTTGCTCAGTGAAGAGAGAAGAACAATGTGGAATAATTTTCAAGTCCATATGATGCATAAAATATAACTCAAAAAATTATGAAACTTAGTTTTTTGAGTTCTCTGTAATCAGGGGTATTTTTTAAAAATAAAATGATATTTAAAATAAAAACTTGATTTTTAGCTTATTCTAAATATTTAAAATAACTAAAAATTCATAAAAAACACAAAACATAATAAAATTCATGGAAATGTTCTAAATTTCTTCCTAATCAATTAGGAACAATTAGAATATTTTCTCTAATTTTTAAAATAAATATATTAAATTTCAAAGCTTAAAAATAATTTTTAAAGGCTAAAAATGAGTTTTCACTAAGATAATTCCAATAAATCAATGAAAAATAAAAAAAAAATATGAAATTTTGCTACTCTGAGTTCTCTAATCTCAGAGAGATTTTTTGAAAATACAAAACTTAATTTTCATCATTTAAAATATTTTACTTTTACTAAATAACTTAGAACTTAAAATAGTTCTAATAAATCACAGAGATATCAAAAAAATAATTCTAATAAATCACAGAGAATTCAAAAATTGTGAAATTTGATCCAAAGGTTCCTCTAGTCTAGGTCTACTTCCAGTAAAAATGTCAAGAGATTATAATTTACTTTGGTCAAGTTAGGAAGTTTCTCTGAAAAATCCTATTTTTGCATTAAAATAATTATATAAATTAAATTAAATTTTAAAAAATCATATTTTCTCCTCTGATGTCTCAGTTGACCCATGCATGAGGTAGGATAAAAATTTCAAAGTCATTTGAATTGAATAGGACAAATTATAAAGTTTTAGAGCCTTAGGGGCACATGTGTAATTTTGGAAATTTAACCTTAATTAATATTTAGGCTTAATTCAAAGAGGGGAATGTGTAACCTCTGATCTTAATCAATTTATTTGATGTTTGAAACATAAAAGGGTTTAATTGGTAGAAACCAATCTCAATTTCTCAATTAAGATTAATAAATTTCTAAATTATTAAAAAGTTTATTAACATTAAATGATCTTGGACTTAGGGGTATGACTTTTGAAGTCAATAATTAATCAATTTAATACCCCAACCTTGATTTTCAAATAAAATCTAAATTATGAATCATGACCACTTAAAGCTTAACCCTTTTGAAAACTAATTAAGACACTCACCTTGGTCTTAAGGGCTTAGTGGTGACTTAGGTTGAATAAAAAAATTGATTAAACAAGGATTAGAGAAATAAACATAACTAAATCAAACATCCTTGAAACACCACTAAGCCCAATTAGGATTAAAAATTTGGCTAAGTGTTCAAATTACACTAACTTGCCCCTTTAAGGGTCTTCACCCACATAATTCTTAAATTAAATGATAAATGATAATTACCCTATTCTTAGGGATAATTGAGACATCAATGTTCACT
>NW_018164510.1:303540-303974 GCF_001263595.1 Phalaenopsis equestris | reverse complement strand
AGGCTTTTCACCAGTTGGTGAGAGGGAGGCATGGACCTGCTTCCCCCTCCTGACTTGTTGGATACCTCAACGGTCTATTAAACTTAATATTCTTCACTCAATGAAATCATCCTTAATTAAATTTTTAAGGACTCACCATGATATGACATAGGGTTAGGAAAATTACTAAAATTTTACCTTTCCTGCTCTTCATAAACTGCCTTAACATGCATTTTAAGTTTCAGGTGGTGGAACAAGAGGACTCGCCAGGTACACTTTTATAGTTTTCAGCATTGTCTTTTTTGTACTTTCATACTGTACTTTTATACCTGCAATTTTGCATGCTAAACCACGATGACACCCTGCATGAAAACTATAACTAACAGGATAGCCACATAACCATAACCCAAAACCAAAACTAAAATCAAACAAGATAAAATTCACCGCCACAACAT
>NW_018164510.1:294883-302632 GCF_001263595.1 Phalaenopsis equestris | reverse complement strand
TTAATATAAACCCTATTTAATCCTTTATATTAAATAGAGGAACTTGTCGGCAAACACAAATGTTTCGCAGACCAAACGGACGTTATACTTTCTTTAGTTTATTTGATCGAGTCTCATCCTCAAGTCTTGTGTTTATCCTTCTGGATAGATACAGGATTTGAGGTACAGTGCTCTTTCAATTTAAACTATGAAAAATATGGGGTCAGTTTGTTTTCATACTTCAACGTCCTTCCGAAGCGGGTAACAAAATTTTGATTCCGGTGACCGACAGCTTCTTACGAGCAACTCCCCACAAACCAACCCGAAATAACACTGACAACTAGACAACCACAAAAGTAGAAAATTATGTTGGACTAGACGGGTTGAAAAAGCACGGGGCTTCTCCTCGGGACATGCATATGATGCAGTTAGCTACTAAGCTCTAATGTGGAGTCTCTATTAATTATGACCTAGGTGAGATTCATGCTATGGAACCTGTTTAAAATCTGGCCCAAAGGCCATGCGAGAAAGTAAAAGTAGATTTTTTGAAAATCTTGATAATTTTAATCCTAAAATTTTGATTATCGCAATCTTTTATCATTAAGATTTTGAGTAGAAAATTTATAATTTTAAGAACCTTAATGAGTCTAGATTATAATTTTCATAGCATCATAGATAAACCAGAAAGAAACAAAGAAAACATTCTAAGCATACAAACATGCAACATAAAATAAAACACGTGAAAATATATAAGAAATGCTAATGTCACTAGTTCGACGACTCATCCCAGGAAAAACAGAAAAGACGTTCAAACTCCACGTATACATGTCTGGTCCTAGATTTAAATATAGAATTTGAATTTAAGGTACGAGACAGAAGTTGGTGCTCCTAGTCCTCGTCACATGGTTTAATGTGTCATCCGCCTCAAAACTCGTGTACGTACCCTATTCCCAATACAGACTCACCTTAGGAACACTATCAAATACAGTTGAAAGAGAAAATAAAGACGACCCGCAAAAGATTGTTAACATGGGTTAAATCATACAATTATTTCTGAGCAATGCACTTTGGTTTTGGGGAGTTAAATATCACCCACAAGCGAAGGGTTACTAGAAATCATTACAAGCTCCCCCTTAATAGTACATGTGTGTGTGCATATATATATAAGCACAACTCCCTGTAGAAGAATGTCATAATACACTATCATGCATATCAAATATACAAGCACATCAAAAAACACAAAAGTGATGTTTTCCTAAAACAATTAAATCAACAGAGAACAATTTCCAAAGGAGTCAAAAATACTTCTTAGCACACAAACTTCTAGCTAAGCACACCATCTAACAAGAAGTATCCTGACCAACATCTAAGTGTTCAGAGTAAGTCTTCGAGTATGTATGGCTTTGATGGGGTCGCATACTGGCCTCGTCCTAAAGATCCAAATGATTTAAAAGGTGTCACCTAAGATAGATTTTGAAAATGGTTTTCCTTACATATGACCTAACTTGCAACATGCATATATAAAATTAAGGAATATATAATAAGTAGAAAAATATTTTTTTTAGTTTTAAAGTTTCATTAAATGCAGGCTTGTAACATACAAGCTGACACGAGTTAGATCTTGGATCTTTAGTACAGTCATATTTGTGTCAATATTGATGCCTTAACTAGTATTGTTTGTCGGGATCGACCCGACAAGAAATACTTGTTAAGGCATCGCGACCGATAGTAACTCCCTATCAATGCACGCATATAGATGCATGAAAATAATACTATGTTAAATGTGGCAAGGAGTGTGTCATGGAGACAGTCACTCAAAACGGGCAAGTCATAGAGGCAACATCCCACTGGAATGGGTATATCGTAGAGGCACTGACCCAAAAGGGTGGGAGTGTAGTCGAGGCAGCGGCCCAAAAGATGGGTGTGTTGTGGAGGCAGAGACCTTAAAGGGTGGGTTTGTCGTAGAGGCATCGACCTAAGAGATATGTGTGTTGTGGAGGAAATGATATAAATGCAAGTGCATGTGTCATGCAAGTAGTGTAGAGTTTTCTTTAAACCCAAAGTATCGATCCCACAGGGTTTTTCTATCAGGTCTTAGTTTGAAATTTTCAAAAATTTTAATTTTTCTAAATTCAGTACTATAATCTAATATTAAATTTAACTAAATTAAAAAATATCTTAATCTATGGAGGCTAGTTAAAATTTGGAAAGTTCCACATAATCAAAATCCCTTTCCTCATGCAATGAATATAGTGGCATAAGCAGTATATGAATTGATAGAGTTATGTAATAATTTTTGTGCCAACAAGAAACATATGTCTACATACCCTCTTCCAAGTGTATATATAAGCTTAGTATTCTATTAGGTTCACACAACTAGCAGAGCTGTGAAGGTGGTTAAAAAACCAATACAACTCACGGTAAGGTACAAATTCACTTACATCAATTTTCAATAAGAAGCTCCCAATAGAAAATAGATCATGAAGTATATTTCATTTAAAAGTTGCATCACCGCATAAACTACTTCACCATAGCCAATCGGATAAAGTGAGTGAACTCAAGTTTCGAAGTCACAGCTCTTCCGTGTCTTAGTCTCAACTTACAACATATTTGAACATAACATTTGGCTAGTATGTTATGTTAATGAAGCAATAAAAATATAACTCATCACATAGCAAAATACAATCAAGCAATGTTGTCATCGACCTTACCACCTGAATCTCAGACTTACGCTAGTCTGATGATCCATATGTGGCCAAATAAAATATCCTCAGTTGCTCATAAGGGTTTAGACACTTTATCCAAAGCCCATACCCTTGAGCATTGGGCAGTTACTGTAGGATAAGTAGTGTTAGGGTATTTATTCAAAGTGTATTAACAGGGCCCAAATTATATCTTGGTAGGTCCTTAAGGAATTTATTTGTTATATTATGCTTGATTGTTATGTTTTTGGGGATGATTCATGATAGGCTTGCATGTCCTGTAGAATGTATGAAATCTTATAAAGGAGTTCAGAGCTTGGTTCTAAATTACTTTAAAATCTATCAGACTATTCTGAGTTTATTTAGCCTCCTTATATTGTTGAGCTAATCAACCCAAGTTGAATTATGAATTGTATACATAAAATTTTTGTAATGTGCATGTGAAATATCAAAACTTAGACATAAAGAATAGGGTGATATGCATGTAAATTCTCTTTTTTCTTTTTTTTTTTTATATTACATATTTAAATACAAAAGAATTGAGTGGTATGCATGCCAATCTCTCTCTCTCTTTTTTGTAGACCCGTAAGGTGGTATGGTATGCATGTAAATTTTTTTTTTTTTTTGTTTTACTAGACATGCAAATACAAAGGAATTGAGGGGTATGCATGTAAATCGTTGGTATGCAAGTAAATTCCTTTTTGTGTTTGGTATGTAAATACATAAGAATTAGGTGATATGCATGTAATAAAAATAAAGGAACCTACCTTCGTTGGAGAGATGGAGCTGCTCAAGTCAAGGAAGGAAGAGAGTGCGAAGAGGTGCTTTGATTGGGCTTTTCACGGCCAAGTGGAGAAGAGGCTGCCCTTGGAGTCGAGTGGAGTGGAGTGGCAAGTAATTGGAGTGTGTTGTGAGGGAAAATAAAATAAAATAAAATTAATATTTAAAATACGAGTGTTGAGAGGGAAAATAAAATGAAATTAATATTTAATATTATATATATATATATAAACAATATGTATATTTATTCTATTATTATTTTTCTTTTTACTTGTCATTTTGTGTCATGTGAAATTTGATTTTGTTTGTGGGGGAATGATTTGAATTACATCTTGATAACTTTTGGTCTTTGCATGAAAATAGTTTGTCCTTCTTTGTCATGAGGATTTGACTTTATGAGGGCTTGCGTGGACAAGTCTTAATCATGGAGATTTGGGTTAAGGATAAGTTTGGGCGAGTCATTTTGGTGGGAGGTGAAAAGAGGTCCTACTTTTTCCCCTTAGGGAATGGTGGACTTTCCATGGCTCATGTGGCTCACCTATGGCTTGGAGAAGACATCATGGCTTGCTAGCCAACTTTCATGAAAAAGGATTTATGAATTTTGGAGATTTTAGTGAGGTGTTGGTATAAATCCAAATGTGGGATAATTGAATCATGTATGTCATAGTCTACGGTTTGATTTGATTAAATGGATGACAAAGATGAAATTTTCATGTGGGTTTTGGGCTTTTCAAAGGCATTAAAGTTTGGGCTTTTAAAATTAGGCAATGTGGGCTTTTGAAATTTAATCATGACGGGCTCTTAAAATTTAATCATGAGATGAGAGGGTTAATTTTGGTGGGCTTTGGTGAATTTAGGACTTACTATGATGAGACTTGGACTTGAATTTAAATTTGGGTTTGATTTTGGCTCATGGGTTCAATTTGATGGAAATTGGATTTTGGGTCAATTTGAGGTGGTTCGGCTTAAGTTTGAATTTGGGTTTGGAAATTAGTGAGATTCAGTTTGAATTTGGAATTGGGTGTATTAGGAGTGAATTGGGTGAAAAATTGAGGTTTATTTGGTCAATTGGATGCAAATTGGGGGTTGTGTGAATTTTGAGGGAATTTTGGCAAAATTGGGTACTTGGGCTATTTTGGAGGAATTTGAGGATTTGGGGGTATTTTGGTAATTATGGAGAAATTTTGGGTAGAGTGAGGAAGCAAGCCATGAAGCCACCCTAAAGCTACAAGAGCCATATGATGACTCATTTTAGATCCTTCATATGCTGGTCCTAGCCATTTTAGTCAAATATTAAGGGCTTGGGTCCACCCATACGAGTTTCTAAAAGGAGTATGGAGGTAGATTAAGTGTAAGTGGTCTTAGGGTTTGAGGTGTGTTAGAAATTTGGTGGGTTCAAGTGTATGTGTTCAAGTCCAAGCCACCTAGGGTTGTCCTAAGGTCAACTAATCCTATATGAATTCTCTCTGAGCTTCTTCATGTGGTTCTAATCTTCTAAGTGCTAGAGGTTAGAACTTACATGTGTAACTCCAGAAAAAGTAAGGAAGTGTTTAGAATTTTTATGAGGGTGAGTTTCATCACTAGTCCTCTAGGATGGTTAACAGGAAAATTCTATGGCTAGATCCTAAGAACTAAGAGGAACGAAAGACCTCACCAAAATTGAGGTCAACAATTGCATATCTTATTTTTTTGATTCATCTCCTATCAGATCATTTTTATGATTCGAAAGAGAGATTATTTGGAAAATGGAATCATACGACGGTATATAAATAGACAAGTTGTTGACTCTATTGTTCCATTAAAAAATATTCTCTTCACGAATAAAAGTTTTCTGTAAGAAAGTGTTTGGATTAAGGTAATTCAACTCGTTGACGAAGGAGTAGCAACGTTGAATTCATTTATTCTAACTCCCTTTGATTCTCCTAATTCCTTATAAACTCACCATGAACATATCCTCTAAATTAAGGATGTGTTTCTTGGCTCTCTGTGAGTTGTCTTTGAGATCCATGACATGGACTTGCATGTCAAATATTCTCTCTTTAAGGTGCTCCACCTTATCCTATGAGATCACTAACTCCTCCCGAAATGGTTTGAGTTGCTATTGAGCTTTTGTTAGCTGCTCACCAGTCCTTTTCAATTCCTTATTGGTTGACAACAACTCATCCCTCAAGTGGCTTATATGGTCAGGAGAATCAACACTATAAGCAGTTAAAGAAGTGGTTAAGGGCTCCACAACTAATAGTTCGACTTAAGTATTGGTCGTAGGCTCCTTCTCTACATTCGTTCCTTTACAAAGCAATTTGATTCACTTCCATTGCATTACCCTTACTGGTTTTGGGCTTCTTCATTATTGAATCATCTACAAGCACATAATAATTGAGAGACATGAAGCAGTTGCATCAACAAATTGCAAGGTAGTGGAATTATCTTTAAGGAGAGCTCACCAGTAGTCAAACAAATCTCAATCACTAAGGTTGCAACACATTTTTCCATCTTCTCAGCACCTTCCATACATAATTTTTAAAAATAGTCATGGGATCAAGTCATTGTTCAACAAATTTCTCAGCATCAAGACACTAGAGTATCGAGATCTTAAGAAATCGAAATAAGAAAAATATAGATAGCAGATATTTATTTACCACAACTAAACTCCATGAATGTAACTGTGTTAGAGCTTTTCTAATCATTCAGAGGGTTAGAAAATTTTCCTCTTGCAATGATTTTTTGGTCAATAGTCGATGGCTTCTCTGGAGCAGGATCTAAGGCTTACGACATAGGAATTTCCTCTAGACCTTTTCCATTTCATTTAGATCAACTTCCAAGTTCAGAATCAGAATCAATGTGCTACGCATAAGAAAATCTAATTGTTCTTTCATCTCAACAGCCTTTAAACTCTTGGCTTTGTCAATCTTTCTTTTAGAATCTTCGGAGCCCGTAGAACATTTCCATCTCTTCAACCGCTCATGCATTATCATATTCAACCATTCTTCTAGACTATCAATCCATCCCTTGAAAATTTTTCACATTGGAGCAAGATCAATGTAAAAGTTAACTCCTAAGAAAAAAGGAACACAAGAACGAAGTCTCTAATTTACAATTTCAATGAGGACTTGCATGATCATTATATATCGTAGAAGGAGTTAACATGAGAAACTCTTCTTATAACAACTGAAATTAATTATGTTATTATTAACATTATTTCCTTCTTTTATAAACCAAATAATGACACATCAATGATTGTTGTAAATTTTAAAGTTGTATTTATCTCAAATGATATGATAGTTATTCTCGAGCAATACAATGAGGCAAACACTAACACGCCATCCATAACAGGGAAGTCTCAAACTCTTCATGCTCTATTCCATCACTTCTATAGTTTTCTAGTGGTTGCAACAAATCATACCCCTCATTTCCCATCGAAAAACATGCTTTCTTGTTAGGGGTAACTTGATAAGGTGAAATCCTTCTATATCTCAAATGGACCAAAACAAGGGAAAGAATCACTTGCACCACCTAAAAAATAAAGGCTTTTGAATGAGATACAATCTACAACTACTCGAGAACACTTGTGACTATTCCCTACAGGTGTAGCTTTAGAATCCCCATAGGTAGGAAAGTCCAAGCTCGATAGTAAACTCTTGCGACTACTCTTCAAGAAATAACAGATAAAAGCTTATTTGTGGTAGAAAACATCATTTTGATTGAATCTGAGCAATTGTGTCTTTAAACTAACCTTGACAGGGCAGAGCAATTGTTGTGATCTTATCATCTCTTTTTTCACACATAGAGACGACATATGCTCATATTTTTTCTTATTCCCTCGTGCTTTTTCAGTATCACATCAAAGTGTTAAGAGAATTGAGGAACTTAATATATATCCAAAAAGGAATTTCCTTGTAAACAAGATAGCCAAGTATGAGTTCATTAACCATGCACTTGATGTTCTAACTCTGACAAGGCCAATCATACTCATTAGCCAACTTTTGGAGGTGACAGGCTGTCAAGCTTTTTGCCTCATAGAAATACCTAGTGAGTACCTCTAAAGCTCGTGAGCATTTATGTGAGTTCCTCCAACCGAGCTCACCAATCTTAAGCCTTCGGGTAAGCTCCTCCAATAGAGCTCTCTCACATTTCTCGAGTTCTTTTACTAAGCTCGCTTGCACCACTATAATCCTTATACGTAGCTCACCAATAGCTACCTGACTGCATCACCGAGCTCGACGAACAGTTTTTTGAAGTAGAAGGAAAAGAAGTTTAGGGTCTGTTTGGGGCAGCTGCAACTTATCCA
>NW_018164510.1:294361-294783 GCF_001263595.1 Phalaenopsis equestris | reverse complement strand
CATTTGTGAAAAAAAAATATTACATCCAGACCCCTAACTCAAAATTTGAGTCCAGAATCCAGTGGGAGCGTGCCACATGACAAGTGGGGCTCACCCCTCTGAAAATCTTATCCAACCAGTGTATTATAATGGGATCCACTTGCCATATGGCAAGTTCCCACTGGACTCCCATCGCAAATTTACATCTGGAGTCCAGATGTAATATTTTCTCACATTTCTGTCCATCGAAATGGACCTCAAAACGTGACCAAATTATGTGCTTAAATGTGTAGCACATTGATAGAAACTAAAATTAAAATCTCAAGATAGCAGCAGTCACCCCTCCTCCTGGTAAGGTCCATAATTCTAACTACTTGTTCCTCAACATTAATACCAACTATTAAAGGTTCAATCATGCATTCTCATGCCTTTGTCTAATTCTA
>NW_018164510.1:293666-294261 GCF_001263595.1 Phalaenopsis equestris | reverse complement strand
CCTGTTCTGAATAAGCAGTTTAGCTGTTTGGTTAACACATTTTGTAAACAGCTTATTTGGAAGTTATTTTTCTTTAAATGTACAATCTGTGCAGCAGAATCTATTCTTCTCTAAACAAAACTAAAGATAAATATTCAGAGAAGAAAATACCAAAAAATTGAGTTATATTCAAATAACTACAGCATATCCGATCATATCAAACGAATATGTTACACATACAAAAGTCAAACACACATGTACATACTACTACATAGTATAATAAGAGCCCATAAAGAAAAAAAAATAACTTGTTAAAATGAACAGTAGAAATATGATAATGTTGACTTTATAATGTAGCAACATATCACGACCCATGCCACCTGCATCTGACACTCCAAAACCCTGAGCAACCTTGTCCAACGGCGATATTCTAGAAACTGAAGAACTCGAACCGCATGTGGCGTTCTCTTGTTGTGGCACTGTTGAACTCCTAGCAGTTGTGTCCAATTGGGAGCACGTAGAAATAGTTCCACTGTCGGCCCACCTGAAGAATTTGCAGTCGTCCGGTCCTTGTCCCCACCGCGGGCACCTGTAGAATTGTCGTCCGTAACTATGT
>NW_018164510.1:287162-292350 GCF_001263595.1 Phalaenopsis equestris | reverse complement strand
GCACTTATAAGCTGCCCCAAACGGGCCCTTATTCTATCATCATGTATATATTCATTGACCACCTGGCATCCATGCTAAAGATTTTTTCAAGAGTGAATTAACTTAGGCTTCATACAATACAATATATAATATAGATATTTATTTATTTTTTAGACCTTTGTGAGGGCACATGTATACTATGATGTATAAATAAGAGGTTAAAGGGGATAAACTGAATGCTCAAACTGTCCCAATCTAAAAATTTCAGAGCTCCCTTCCATCTTCTTCACAAGGTTTATCCCAAATTGTAAGGATTCAACATATAAGTAGGAATGTTTGGAATGCTATGTACCTAAAAATCCTTCAAAATAACATTTTAATTTGAGGACGCGTATATCATTTTACATGTATTCAAAAGCATATTTGAAGATCAATAAAATCATTTCTGAGACAGATTATTAATAGAAACGACAGGCAGCAGACACAAGATCGCGGAGAAAGCCGAGCAGCAACGAGGCGCCCTCGCTGAATAACGTTCAACACTTCATCCCCGACAGGTGTTCGGAGTCATCGTTCCCACGCGCGACAAATCCGGAGGAGCTTATTTCGTCGTATAAATGGCTGAGATGGCCGGAGTAGCTCCCGCCACGGCGGCGGCTGCCCCCGATCCGGACGGCTTTGACGGAGTTCGCATGACCTGGAACGCCTGGCCTCGATCCAAGATTGAAGCGAGCAAGTGCGTGATCCCTGTCGCTGCATCGATCGCCCCGATCCGCTCCTTTCCGGACCTTGTCGTCCTTCCCTATTCCCCTCTCCGCTGCAAGAGTCCTTGCTCAGCCGTCCTCAACCCTTTTTGCCGTGTCGATTTCCCCTCCAAAATATGGATCTGTCCCTTCTGCTTCTCTCGAAACCATTTTCCACAGCACTATGCGGCCATCTCCGAGACCAATGTTCCCGGCGAGCTCTACCCACAGTGTTCCACCGTTGAGTACGCCGGCCCTCCGCTTGTTTCAGGCGGTGGACAATCGGCGGCGCCGATGGCGCCCACGCCGCCGCCCCCCATTTTTCTCTTCATCCTCGATACATGCGTGATCGAGGAGGAGTTAGGATTCGTCAAGTCGGCCATGCGGCGTGCAATCGGACTTCTCCCGGAGAATGCTCTTGTCGGGCTCATCACCTATGGCACCCAGGTCTATCTCCACGAGCTCGGATTCTCTGATCTTTCCAAGCTGTACGTCTTTCGGGGGACTAAGGACATCTCCAAGGAGCAGATTCTTGATCAGCTAGGGCTCTCGGCAGCGGGGAGGTCACCGGCTCCAGGTTTCCCGAAGGGTGGAATGCCTCAGGCGAATGGATTGCATCCCGCAGCGTCAGTCAACAGGTTTTTGCTGCCGGCATCTGATTGCGAGTATACACTTAATGCTGTGAGTTGTTGGGGTTTATTTGCTTCTTAACGATATTGTATTATTGATTGATCATAATTTCTTGTTTTAAAAGTCGTTTGTTTCTTTTCCTTAGTTGTTAGACGAGCTGCAAACAGATCAATGGCCTGTGGAGGCTGGGAACAGAGCTCGGAGGTGCACTGGTGTTGCTTTGAGTGTTGCAGCTGGATTGCTGGGCGCATGCTTGCCTGGTACTGGGGCAAGAATAATAGCTTTGGTCGGAGGGCCGTGCACAGAGGGCCCTGGAATGGTAAAAGCATTTATACCATAGTATTTATTTTTAACATTTTATTCTCTTTCGTTGTGGATTAATGA
Organism: Phalaenopsis equestris; assembly: GCF_001263595.1. Taxonomy (NCBI): domain Eukaryota; kingdom Viridiplantae; phylum Streptophyta; class Magnoliopsida; order Asparagales; family Orchidaceae; genus Phalaenopsis; species Phalaenopsis equestris. Next base: position 290,614 of record NW_018164510.1, on the reverse strand, counting down.
TGAATTAGACTATTATTCCATGTTTCATTAAAAAAAAAAAAACTAGTACAAGGTTCAAGATTCTATTGATTAGTGGTGGTATCTAAGGAATTGTTTGCTTAAATGCCACGAACCATTTGTTGATCGAATTCTCATGAGATATCGGTCGATGAGTTCAAGATTTTGTAAGATATTGTTTTTTAGCTAGGTAACTTTAATTTGGCTTGGGACTAGTTTCTTTCTAAATAAATTTGGCCTTTTTTTTTAAGTTTTATGCTTTTGACATGTTGATGCATGACTATTAGGTGTTATGCTTTCATAGTGCAATTATAATAATGTGATGTGTGTAAATTGCTCAAGGGAACTCAGAATTCTCATATCATAAACCATTAAATGATCCCACAACTTAACTTCTTTAATTGTGGACTGTGAATATGAGAATTAGAATCCAAACAATGATGTAATGATCAATAATTATAGTCGACACAATTAGAATTTCAATTGCATTGAATTTGAACAAAATTTAAACACTAACAAACCAATATCAAGTGATTTACATGAATTAAATTAAGATAATAGTAGCAACATTAATAATAAAAGTAAAGAAGAAATCTAGGCCTCATGTTAATAAAAAGGAGCCTGAGCTAATAATTAGGTAGCCGAGCTTGTGTCTTTCTTGAAAGAATAACACACAACATTCTCTCACAGGATTAAAATTCAAAGATGAAGCTATAATCAATCAAAAAAATCAGTAGATAGTAAAATTGAAAGAAGAAGAAGAACAACAAAAAGTTTAGTTTAGTTGGTTATAGATAATTTTATGATTCAACTTGATTATTGTAATACTTACTCAAAGCTCGACCTTGTTTTACTTTCCATTGAACAAAGCTCGTGTCCTATGAAGCTTATGCCAAAATAGCGCCATGCTAGTTGGAATCACGGCAAGAGTTAATAGCGAGAAAATTAAAAATTTTATACAAGCATTGTGTCAGAAATCACCAATTGGATAACTACCAAATATAGAATTCTTAAAATCCAGTATAGCACAATTCTCTCAAATAGTATCTTTCGAAGAGCCAATCAATTCTGTGTAACTCAAAACTCCTACACCATACAAGTGGCACAATTCAAGTAGCCCCACTGATATTTGAGTTAATTATTCCCGAATCTGAAGTAATACCGAATCTGGCATCATCTATGAACTAAGTAGTTGAACCGACACTAAACCATTTAGAACGACCTAGAAAATAAAACACACAACCCTTTCACAAGGCTATCATCATAGGCATGTCCTAAATACTGAAATTACGAAATAAATAAAATAAAATAACTAATGGAATCAAATAATCATACCTCATATCATTACTTGATACAAATCATTAGATGAGAATAAACATTTTAATTTTCATCACATTATGATGAAGAATCTGTCAATGTGGAGAAGGTTATAATTAACAAAATATTTTTGTGTTTATATGTTATGTGTCTATGTTAACATGCCATATCAAATGCGGTGAATGAATATGATAAGATGAATTTGAACGACTAGGGAGTTTTAGTTTTGATGTGGGTTGCTTTGAGAGTATCCAAATTTTGAAATCGCATTTTGGGAAAGTTATTTACTTCAAGTATGAAAATAGTATTTTTGAAGCTTTGTACTTATTATTATTATAGAAATTATAGGTGCTGTAATTTGGTGTTTATTATGATTACTGAAAACTTGTTGCTGGCTATGCTGTGTGGTAAATGACTCTTTTGTAAATAATCTTTTGATCTCCTGTAAGTTGGCTTGCCATAGAATTTGTCTTCTGGAAGTGGACCAGCCAAATAATTGTATGACTCGTGTAAGTATTTACCACAATATTTGGTTAAAAATCTATTTATAATATCCAAAACTTGATTTTGTTGATTTTGCTTTGCATAACTAGTTTTCAGTAAGCATATAATTCTCTTAGAAGTAAGCCAGCTTCATGCTAGATGACCGTTTTACTTTTGCCTTTTTGAGTACTTCAACACTTGTTACAGTTGTGGAATAGTTAGCACATGTATATACATAATACTAATAGTAATAATAAAATTATTTGTTTGTATGCATTAACTATGCGGGTATACATGTATATACATAATACTAATAGTATATGTTTGTATACATGTATATACATAATTGTTGTTTGTATACATGTATATACATAATTGTTGTTTGTATACATGTATATACATAATTGTTGTTTGTATACATGTATATACATAATACTAATAGTATATGTTTAGTGCTAGGGCGTCCCCTGGAAGCGACGCGCTGTATAGCCTGAATACAGTGAAAAGTGTGCAAGGGCCGCTACACCGGCGCCCGGGTGTAGTGTTAAATAAGCAAGGGTTCCCACATTACGGGCGAATGCGGGTAAAGAAGTTAGTCCATGAAACTAATGAAACTAATATTAGGATAGGATCTTGGAATATAGGCACTCTCAATGGTAAATTAATGGAATTAGTTGATATTATGATTCATAGGAAAATTAATATCTTATGTATTCAAGAAACTAAGTGGGTGGGAGAAAAGGCTAAGGAGATTGATAATTTAGGTTTTAAACTTTGGTATTCTGGTAAGAGTCGCACTAGAAATGGTGTAGGTGTAATTATAGATAAGAGTTTGAAAGATAATGTTGTAAAAATTAATAGAGTTGGTGATAGAATTATAGCCCTTAAGATTATCATTGATACTAAGATTTTTAATATTATAAGTGTTTATGCTCCTCAAGTAGGTTTAGATACAGAGTCTAAAGATAAATTTTGGAATGACTTAGAAGACTTAATACAAATGATACCTCTTGAAGAAAGAATTTTTATTGGAGGAGATTTAAATGGACATGTCGGTAGAGTGGTAGAAGATTTCAGAAATATTCATGGTGGCTACGGTTTTGGAGTAACTAATGAAGAAGGTAAAGTTATTTTAGATTTTGCTTTAGCGTTTGATTTTGTTATTACTAATACTTTATTCAAGAAAAGGGATGAACATCTTATTACTTATAAGAGTGGATCTAATAAAACACAAATTGATTATTTTCTTATGAGAAGAAGAGATCGTCATGATTGTAAAGATTGTAAAGTCATTCCAAGTGAAAATTTAAATACCCAACATCGTTTATTAGTTTTAGATTTTAAGATTAAGAGTTGTAAAATAAAAAATACTAGGACTCATCATTGCAGAATTAGATGGAGAAACTTAAAAGATAAAAATAAAATTAATTTTATGAGTAAAATTCAAGATTTCAAAATTTGGGATATTCATGAAGAAGCAAATGTGATGTGGGATAAAGTAACAAACGCTATTAAACATGTAGCAAAAGATGTTCTTGGAGAATCAAAGGGAAAAATATTTACAAATAAAAATAGTTGGTGGTGGAATAATAATGTGCAAGAAAAGAAAAAATATAAGAAGTTATGTTATAAAAATTGGTTAAAATGTAAAAGCT
>NW_018164510.1:271967-286264 GCF_001263595.1 Phalaenopsis equestris | reverse complement strand
AGGAAGTACCTTGGTGTATGCTTTTTGTTGATGATATTCTTCTCGTGGATAAAACGAGAGAAAAAGCCCAGGAAAAACTTGAATTATGGAGGTCTACATTGGAGTCTAAAGGCCTTCGTTTAAGTAGAACTAAAACTGAATACATGGAATGTAATTTTAGTAGTAATAGCTCTAGTGACAGAAGTGTGACTTTGGGTGATCAAATTATTAAAAGGTGTGAACGATTTAGATATCTTGGGTCCGTTGTCCAAAGCGATGGTGATATAGATGGGGATGTTAATAGTAGAATTCAAGTTGGTTGGTTGAAGTGAAGGAATGCTTCGGGTTTTTTGTGTGATAGAAAAGTACCGCTAAGACTGAAAGGAAAATTTTATAAGATGGTGGTGAGACCTGCAATGCTCTATGGCGCTGAATGTTGGCCTTTAAAAGAGAAGCATAATAATAAGTTAAGTGTTGCCGAGATGAGAATGATTAGGTGGATGAGTGGCTTTACACTTAGAGACAAAATGTGGAATGAATATATTCGTGATAGGGTTGGTGTAGCTCCTGTGACAGACAAAATTAGAGAAAGTCGTCTTAGATGGTTTGGTCATATTAAACGTCGACCATTAGATGATCCGATTAGGAGAGTAGATGCTTTAAATTCGACTTGTGTTAAGAAAGGCAGAGGTAGACCTAGGAAGACTTGGGCTTATTGTATTAAAAATGATCTTAATTTACTAGAACTAAATGAAAATATGACACTAAATAGGACGCAATGGAGAAAAAGGATTCATGTAGCCGACCCCACGTAGTGGGATTAAGGCTTTGTTGTTGTTGTTGTTGTTGTATGCATTAACTATGACTGCGTATGACATTTATTCCTGCAATGTTCAAATTTTTTTAAGATATAGAAGCAATTTTGTCGAAGCATATGTGAGTTAGTATGTCATGCTAGCATACATGTGCATATATTCATTCCCTAAGTTTACTATGGTGAAACTCAACAATTAGAGTACTTAAATTTGCTTCTGTTGTCCCCATGGATGAACAATTATTGGAACATTCAACGACTATTTGTGCGTTGCTTTTGTATTCCTTGGTTTCCAATTGAGACATTTTTACAAGTTTGGCAGGGTTTCAGTTGCACTGTTGTGCTATGCCATATCTTTTCTGGAACCTAAGTATTATATGAACGGGATCTTAATTTGGCTTTGATATGATTGCTCGATGGTACTTCTTATGCTGTGGTTTCCTTCTGCAGATTGTTTCCAAAGATTTATCAGAGCCAGTTAGATCACACAAAGATCTGGATAAAGATGCTGCTCCTCATTACCATAAGGCTGTTAAATTTTATGACAATCTGTCCAAGCAGCTCGTTAATCAGGGCCATGTTTTAGATCTATTTGCTTCTGCACTTGATCAGGTTTATTTCATTTTCATTCGTAAACTATGTTGCTTATATCTTTCTAGAGGAAAGAGTTTATGTTTTAACGTTTAAAATTATTTCTGGTTTTTTTTTTTTTGGACAATTTATTGCTACCTATTTACAAACAGAACCCACAAAAAATCTCCAGTAACGCAGAGATATTTTTTAGGGGTGGGTCCAAGGGCATCTTCAGAGTAATATCTTTTCTGCTGCTTGTCTCATCTTTCACGATAGTGAATAAGATTAGAAATGAAATTGTAGGGAAAGTTCTTTACTTGCTCTTTTGTTTGTAACTAGATAGGTAACTTCTTTGCACCTTTTTTTATTAATAATTTCTGAGGTGAATTCTGAAGTTATATTGGAAATCAAGTCCATGTGTTCCAAAACTCTGTTCCTTTCAAAACAATTTCTGTTCAGGTTGGCATTGCGGAGATGAAAGTTGCTATTGAAAGGACTGGTGGACTTGTTGTCCTTGCTGAAAGCTTTGGGCATCCAGTGTTTAAGGATTCTTTTAAAAGAATATTTGAAAGTGGTGAACAGTCTCTTGGCCTCTCTTTCAAGTGAGTTTTATTGCATTTTCATCGGTTTAATTTAAGTTAATGCCCTAATTTCTCTAACATTTAAAGAGGCAGCCAAACATGAAAATGTAAATCCATTTTCATGCAATCTGATGCTCTGATCATCCTTTGCCATCATTATTTGTTTGCATAGCTACTCTTTTTGAACAATTTGTCATGCAAATTATCTGTTGCTTCCTCAGAAGTTTTGTCTTATAGGTGCAAACTTCCATCCATCTCACATGTATTTTAAGGCTTTTTCATGTGGCCTTGGGGAAATCATAACCATATATCTGTAAAAAATGAATATGGTAAGCATAAAAATAAGCTCCAGCAGCTACTGGAACATTGAGGAAAATAAGTTTGATAAAAAGCGTTGCTCATAATCCTTAGTTGGTGAACCTCCTCTTTAGGAAGCTTGTAGGAAAATTCTATAGCTGTACAATAGATATAATTTCTTCTATTTAATTTTTTTAAACTCTGAAGTTATTTACGGATCTCCTGCACTCTTATGGTTTTAACATTGGATGTTTAGTTCCCTTAATATTATTTCGTGAGCAGTATTGTTGAGTATTTTATTGTGATGTTGTAACTAAAGTATGCCTTTAGTACCTATTATCATGCTTTTTAATAGCATAGTTGTGACATTCATTACTGCATCCGATGAATGTTTAAACTTTTGTGGCATGAATGCCAGTTCTTTATGTCTGCGATTTGTTTTGGAGGTCTTAGATATTCTTTAAGTATGACTGCGAATGGGAAAACCTTCCTAACTACACTGTTTGGCATGTCAGGTTTCTCTGTTTACGCTCTTTATCGTCTGTAGTGTAATCACAATGAAGCCTTTTGTTAACTGTAGCTACCCTTGTACTTGTAGCCGGCTACTTCTGCTTGAACTCTATTGCAGCATTATAAATTATTCAATTGGTTTAAGTCTGCTGCTACTGTCATGCAAAAGATAAGATGTCACTGATATGTCTCATATTACCATGAAACATAGACATCGGAGTGAGATACATATACAAGACATGCATAAGTTCAAGCATGTCAATGCTGTCTATTTTAATTAATGTATTCCCATCAATGTATTACAACTCTTTTCTTGAGTAGATTTGGTTCCTAAATAGAAGGCTTAGTTTGGTGTGCTCAAATATTCAATCTTCACACCTTCAAGGAGTTATCTTGATCTTGATCCATTTGAGTAAATGGATGAAACAATAATCATCCTAGTTTCTTTCTCAACAAGTTGAGGAATATGGCTATGCTAATAATTTAATTCTTAAGCTTTACCGTTAGAGGAAATTAATATTATAAATCATTCACAAGCTTTTTTATTCATATTGCCTTTTAATTTTTCGAGCAATGATTAACAAGTCTGCAGCAAACTTCAAATGTACCATTGCTCTTTCATGAATATTTGGAAGTCTTTGTAGACTTACGTTTCTCATTTTGAATATCTCCATGTTCATATTGCTAAGCATGCTTACAGTACCTAAAAAATGAATATATGTAATAATTGAAACTTCAACTTTTAATAATTAATAATTTATACCACAAGAATAATTGAAGATTACCTTGGATTCATCTGAGTGGGATAAGCAATGAAGGGAAGTGCTGCTTTTGTTCCATTTTTAACAAATAGTTATAGACCGTTTGCATAAAAGATGGATATAATTATCTACCTTTCCGCAATATTGAGATATTATCTCTTTCATCTATTCAATCATATCATCCCACACATGCCTTGTATAAGGATGTGACAAGGCTTGTCTCGAATCTACTGCTTTAGATATCTCATATGTTGGCTTTGTAGATTAAATGCTATAATTATTTTGTCTCACCATATATTATCCAATATCCTCTCCTTCACAAATTTGACCTTATTCACATCATTTTCTTGATACCTTTTTTACCTGTCCATAATTACGATTGTTTGTACTTCATATCTAGTTTTGAATCTCTTAACCATGATGATTGTAAAGTAAGTTTTTGCTGTAGCTACCATTTTTAGTTTAACAAATTCATTGAAAACTGGACGTCTCATATAATGTTTTAAAAGGTGGGTGTTTTAGCTATTATGGGGTGAGGAGTAAGTCCCAAAATTGTTGGGACTTATTCACATCATTTTCTTGATACCTTTTTTACCTGTCCATAATTACGATTGTTTGTACTTCATATCTAGTTTTGAATCTCTTAACCATGATGATTGTAAAGTAAGTTTTTGCTGTAGCTACCATTTTTAGTTTAACAAATTCATTGAAAACTGGACGTCTCATATAATGTTTTAAAAGGTGGGTGTTTTAGCTATTATGGGGTGAGGAGTAAGTCCTAAAATTGTTGGGTGTAAGCCCCATGGTTTTAAAAGAATTATAATACATAACTGATAAGAGATAAAAAATAAGAACTTATATTCATTAAATTTTAAAACAAATCTTCTTGGACTAAAATCTTCAAGATATTGACATTAATCCACAACAAAAGTAAATAAACATATTTGATCCAAAAATAAATTGGTTGTGCTCAATTGATCTCAATCATTGAATATTATTCATTCTTTAAGGTCATCCTTAAAATCTTCTTCTTCACCAATAGTTGTGTCTAAATCACAACTAGGTTATTCATGTTGTCCCCACTTCATTAAAGTCATCACCATACTCAGTTTTAGGTGCATTCACAATTCATTTCTACTTATCATTATTGCCTATATTATAAAAACAAAAAAAATGACATTCGTAAATATTTTAAGATTTTTTTTTCTATCAGAATACATAATTATGTAAATGTCCATTAAAAATAATATGAAAGTTATTGTTTTTTTATTTAGCTTTCTTTTTTGTGGGAATATGCTATAAAAACATCATTTCTTCCCTTGCGTAAGATTTTGTGATTGTTAATTTTCATTAATTTTGGGCACATTTATGGTTACACCAACATCAAATATATATTGTTCTTCATTCACCTAAGAAGGTTTCCATGGAAGCATTGAACATTCATGCTCAACAATCCACTCATCATCAGAGTCTATGTCATTTATTAATATTTGATCAAAGTCTTATTTTTCATCTTATACTTCTCTCCCTCAATTTAGTATTATATTTTACATGCACTAGAGCGTTCAACCTATTGTGCTCCAACCTGTTTTTCTTCTTAGTATGAATATAAGATAAAAAACATCATTTTTAAGAAGTGATATATACAAATAATGACAATTTTAAAAAGTAAAAAAGTTATTACTAATTCAAAAGTGCTCTAATTTTTTTCATAACCTGATGAATTACAAGAGAGACTAAAAATTCGAATAACAAAATTCATTAACTCATGAGTTTTTCCACCAAACAGCTTGTGCTCCAACTTATAAATATAAGCCATGACCGGTATTTTAATCCTCTCTTAGAATATTTAGAAGAGGTCCAACACTTTTGATACAGTAAGCAAGATGACCCAAAAAATATCGATCAAACAAAATAACAACTTGAGTTTTTATACTGTCTGTCTTTTTAGCCTATTGAATAGAACACCAAGCTTCTGAGGAAAATATTGCCTTAAGTAGTTGATTTTGTTTGTAAATGCTTTAAAGAGTTCAATATGCAGTAGCAAGCAGTGTGATGGTTGGAAGAACGAGCTCTCTCCTCATTAAAAGATCTCATCAAGCCAAGAATCCATGTATGCTTTTAAATGAATTTAACAACTTATTTTGCTTTTGCAAGCATGCTTTCCTATATCTTCAACTTTTCAACATTTTCTAACATGAGATCAATATAATGCGATGCACAAGGTGTCCAATAGATATGTTTTCTTTTATCCATCACTTTTTTACCCACATTTACATAATTCGACCTATTATTTGTTATATTTTGCATCATATTTTTCTCACTGACTTTCTCAATGACGTAATACAGAAAAGTGAATAATAACTCATCACTATTTATAACATTAGAAACATCCACATATTTAAGAATAATGTCTCAACTAGAGTTGTAACAAGAAAATTAATTAAAGTCATTCTTTTTTCTATCTATCCAACTATTTGACATAATTGAACACCTATATTTACTTCATGCCTTATGCTTCTCTAACATCTTATTGATTGTAACAACTTTATCTTTGAGTATCAAAGTTCTTAATTCATTCATTGTAGGTGGAGTAAAACTATGTCTAAAGTTAGGAACTGCTTAGTTCCTTCAAACATAAACATATAATATGAATAATTGACAACATTAATGTCAATTCGGTTGACTAGCAAAATCTATCAATTGCCTTACATGCTTCTTTTTTCATCTTTCTTTTACTTGGCATTTTTAGTAGAATTCCTAGCTTATGTTATGGTGAAAGAATGTATTGGACCTCTAACTTTGTGTCCTCTCAGAGGAATTCAATAATTATGAATTAGTGACATTTTGACCTTCATAACTACTTGTTGCACCACTTATAATGTCACTTAATACACTGTAATGTTGAACTTTGACTTTGCATCTTCTTTTAATGCTTTCTTGCATTTCTTTTGAACTTCAGTGGGGCTTTAGTGCATTGTTTAATGCCCTTATGTGCGCCGACAAACTCTTTCTTCATTTTGTTTATTGTTCCACTACACACTTGATTGCAAAACTTACATCTAAAATATTTTTCATTAGGTGTGCTTATTGTATGTTGCCATGCAAAGTTCTTAACAGTGTGGCTACTACCGGTCACACAATCCAACCCTTCAAGTAGAAATTAATTATTAACATTGCACATCAAAATTTTAAAAAAATAGTGTAAATTATTGTCAAAATATGCCATCAAAATGACCCTAGGGGGTGTTTGGTAGCACCTCTGAATAGGATTTAGCATTTGATTTACAAATGCAGTCAGACACAATACGAATTTATTAATTTTTCGGATTTGTAGTCCGAAATTTTGCCTTCGATTCGGCTTAAATCCAAATTTACTATATTCACGGGAAGGGTGGATTTAACAAATTTATGATTTACAGATTTACTAAATTCTACTTGTAGCCAACCCCCTATAGATACGGATTTCAGTGTAGCTACACTGAAATCCACACATTATTTGTTCTTACATTTCAATTTCTATGAACCTTCGGGCCTCGCAGGATATAGGTCTGGATCGTGTGACGATTATGGAATTGCGAGCCAACTGCGTGAGAGACAACTTGAATCGGATTCCGCGATGGTGACTTTGTGATAATTGCGGAACTTCAGATTGAGTGTGGGTCTTTATGAGCAACTGAGAAGATGAACAAAATGGAAGGGAAGGGAGGAGGCATCTGGATCGCGCAATGCTTTCTGCATCTGCGGAAGAGTGCGGGAGAAACATTGTGGTATAAACAAAGCTGTAATGATTTGGTTAGGTCTGAGAAACAACATAATTAGGTTTTTATTTTCTTTCTATGTAGCTGCAAGTGGGGCGTATGCCCCCCTGGGGCACAAAATATGTTTCGGAGTGTAAAAGGCCGGGGGAGTACGCCCCAAGAGGATCACAACCCCCTCATTGGGATGGGGTGTAATGCCTTTATATGTTCCTTTATTATTGATGGTATTTATAGTTCATCTTGTGTAACTCTGAAAGTTAGAGTTTTTTTTTGGTGCCTCAATCCAAGTATCCAACCATCACAAATAATAATAATTTCCTCATCATTCTAAGTTTCTTTGATTGATTCAAACATTTTTTTCAACTCATCTTCTTTTCTTTGGTAATGCTGTTGTCATCAAAAGATTATAATACAAGGAATATATCTTATAAAAGTGTGATTAGCTGCGCAAGATAGTCCAATTGGAACAATATAAATTCCTTGATTAATTAAATGGAAAAATGGCTTAATGGATCATGTGAGCTATATCTTTGTGGAATTGATCTGAAGCCTAGTAATTAAATGCTCTTTCAATACTTGTCGTTTGTCCCATTATTTTTCTCACTTTTTTGGATCGTAACTTCTCCTTCCCTCCAACAAAAATAAATTTTCATTTGATTTTGGGATTGAACATTAGTTAAAAGTCAAATTTTTCAAAATAAAGAACATAAACCTTTTTAAATGTGGCATTCTTCTTTTTTTTCTCAGCCTTTGCATCTAGTTATTGCAATCACCCTGGTTATATGCATGTTATTGTTGGGTATCATAGAATGATCCTCCTAGTCTATGCTCTCTTATATTTTTTGTAACAAATCTGACATTCTAATTCTATGTTTCTTCCCACTCTTATTACCCTTTTTTTAATTTGAAAACAAAATTCCACAAACATTTAATATCATCATCTATGAGATTATTGCTAATTGTATTTGTAACTAATTTAAAGATCACTATTCTATCATACTATAAAAAAGATCTGATTAAAAAAATTGCCAATGAATAAACTCTTAAACCTTATAAAGTAAAATCAATATTAGTGTTTTAGAAAAGTTAAAATGCTTAGATAAAATCATAAAGACAAAATAATTTCCTTTGGCAAAAAATAAAAATCAAGAACTAACACATTTTAAATTCGGTGTTGAGAAAACATGCTAAAACAATTAGCATTTAGTTATAACACTTGATTTGCTGGAGAGATAGAGAGGGAGTATGCTCAGTAGAGAAAGGAGGCTTGATGCTTTTGACACTAATAACACTTGACAGGAAGAGCTGTGTGTTTAAGATTGACACTTATGTGGTTTACACCAAACAAAATCTTTGCTAGGGCTTCAATTCACAAAACTAGAATAATACTGAGTAGTAGGGCAAAAAAATGAGAGCAAGAACTAAGTGGGGAGTGTCTTGAATGCCAAACATTCCTGAGCAAAAGTGAGTGAGTCGTTATGCAACTTGTAGGAGTGAGATTTGCCTGTGGTCTTGATTTGCGATCACCGAACATGATGGGTGAGAGGATTCAGTGATTCAGAGAAGGAACTAAGCAATAGCTGCATTATTTGAACTCTAATGAGAGGGAAGTTTTGGGTTATTATAGTTCACAGCAGCGAGAGTGAATATTTGAGTAGAAATTGAACTTCTGAGTGAATCAGACCCTTAAATCTTAAAAATTCTTAAATGCATCCGCTAAGTGCCCCACATGTGTCGCCTTTGCGTCGAGTTGTGTATGGGCCCATGCTTGATTTTGATTTGGGATTGAAATAGTTAGGATATAATTTTAAGTGTGCAAGATATGTGTCTGGGCATTACGTTAGCATTTTTGTGTCTTGTACTAACACTATATTTTTGATGTGTATGTGTTTTCAAGCTCATTTTTCTGAACTGTTCATCTATTAGATCATGAGGCAGCATATTTTATATGCTTATGTATGAATAGATTTTGATGTTAAATGTATATTTGTAATATTAATTAGTAGTCCTAAGGAACTACTTAAGCACAAGATTTGGTTTAATGTTTTGCCAATAGTTATGGCACATGTTGGTTATCAATATTTTAAGTTGAGGGAAATGTTGGTTAGAAATCATTAATCAAAAGGAGTTTGCAAAAGAAACGCAAAATTATGAAGTAATCATGCTCTTAATCATTAGGGAAGTTACCATTGAGACTGATGAACAACTCATACCTTTAAGTTACTGAACGCTTAATAGACTTTCAAGATATGATGCATGAAATATGTGACATTCAAAACAATTGGTTTGCTTTTTTAGTTCATGAAGTATCAAATCTTTTTATCAAAATGAACCTGAAAAAACATGTCTTGAAATGGTAATTAGATCAACTCATATCAATTGTTTTTATATGCGGATGTTTGATTCATTGGATTGTATCCAGTCTATTGATTCCCAAGTAAGATGTCCCTTACAAAATGTATATCGATAACATAACTATCAACAAAAATACGATAAAGTAGAGGTTCATAGTTCTATGATTGAATGAGAAGATCTAATTTTGGGATTCTTATTTTCTTAGAGATCAATCTTAGAAATGGTTAACAACAGATCTATATTTTCTTTGATATTGAGCGGAAATAGATTTTATGATACCCGATGACAGGCATGAATGAATAGTGATGCTATTTGATATTTTTAATGGTCTTTATGATGATTATACATGAAGTTTTAAGACCATTTCTTGTTGAATTTTGTGTTGTCTGTTTTGATGACATTTCCAGTTATAATATATCTAAAGGTGAAGCATCTCAATCATCTGCAGCTTGTTCTGGAAACACTTTGGGGAGAGAAGTTACATATTAACTTCAAGAAATGCTTCCCTCCATTCTATTTAACTTTTTTGTTTTTGTGGTTTAAAGTATTGGATGTTGATATACAGATATTTTTTAAGGTTATTACTAAGTGACATCAGCCACTTCTTATTATTCAAAGTTTTCATGAACTGGACATTGTTTATTGTCAGTGTATTAAAGGCTTTAATTCTATTATTGCTTCTTTAGTTGATATCCTGCAACTGAAATTCAAATCAAGTGAAATTCAAATGGACTCTTGCTCCTGCAAAGGTATTTGACAATATCATAGCTAGGATGAACGAGTTCCTCTTACTTATGCTTCTTTACTTTGCGAAAGTTTTTGAAGCATCTTGTGATGCTTTAAGAAATGGAATTGATGGTGTATTAGCCATGAAAATTATCCTATCGCCTTAAGATGAAATTGAGGAATGCTATGTAAAAGTGCTCTACCATAGACGTAGATGCCTTCTACTATTGGTGTGTTTATTTGCTTTGCCAAGAGTTTCTCTTATATTTTGAACATTAAGCTCTACAATATTTGCAATTCTAGAATAAAAAGGCTTAGCATGAAAAATGAATTGCACGTATCTTACAGTATCTTTGTCCTTAAACATTATTTAATTGTTGAGAATAAAGCTGTCGATGCAGCGAGAATGATTTTATCTTGGCACTATGAATATTATGATTTGAAAAAATAAAATATGATTATTTTGTATAGCCCAACTCTCTTTTGATTTATCTTAGTTTGAAAAACAAACAAATTTTATCTTCTAATTACGATTTGCATTATGAACTCCACTTAAATGGATCATAGTTATGTATTCTTTGTGCTTCCTAATCTGGGATTTATATGCTTGAGGACTTTTTGGTTACATGAGTCACTATTAAACTTTCTATTTAGTTGAGGGAAGATTATGTTTGCCTCTAATTATGAAAATGGTCATTGGGGTAGTGAGACAATGTTGCACTTATCTAATGTGGGAAGTCATCAATCAAACATCTTGTCTATATATTCTCTTTCGCGTGCCTAATGCATTGTTTAAGACATCAACTTTGATTTTGCGTTAGGATTACAGATTACCCATTGTTGTCCATGGACATAACTCCTTATTAGTGGCAATAAATGTTCTTCTAAGTTGACATATTTCATTCTCTACTTTAGCCTGTTGTGGCTAAATAATTATTTGAGAAATTCTTTACCTTAATGTCCTTCACACCTTTATTATATCTAAGTGGATATAATGTTTGCCAATAAATTTTAAAAATTTAATTAAAGCTTTTTGGAGTATTATTAATGTTTTGTTGCCTTTCACCCTCATATTGATGGGCTCACAATTGTAAATAGAAGCTTGTAAAATTTACTATATTGCCTTATTAGTAATAGTTTAGGAACTGATATTTTTTATTTCTTATAATGGAATTTACTTACAATAGTTTCTAAGCATTGTCACTAGGAAATACCCTTTGAAGTGATGCTTGGGTCAAACTCTAGAAAATTAATATATTTCATACCATTACCTGTGCATGCATGTTATGATTTCATTACATTGTTTAATAAGCGTATGCATAAATTACATTTTGATATGAAAATATAATTTTATTTGCAAAATAGAAAGTATAAGCTTATGGTAGATGTTTATGGGAGATTACAAGATATAATAATGATGATTATGTGTTCATATTAATCCAGGAAGTTTATAATGAAGCATTTAAGAAATTCATGCTAGTTCCTCAACACTCAACAAAATAGTAAGGAATCTTATACTAAATGCATATATTTGATTTTATTTTTTGTAAATATGAAAGTTCAACTTTCAATGGATTTAATGCTATATAGATGTAATTTAAAGCCTTCGAAGTTTCTGACAGGTTTTTCTTACGAGTAATCACTGGATTTTTGCCACCAATTTCTGTCTTGTTACCAGCCCCAACCTCATTCCTAGCTATTAAATAGATTCCATTGTATGAGATCATGCTTGGTTTGAGTATCATTACTTTATTTGATGGAGAGGTCACCTACATTCAGATGACACTTGGATGACTAATGACGTGCTTCTGTGTATCTTTCCTGATCTTTTGGATGAGTACTTTTGACATAACCCTTTGGAGAAGAGTTATTCATACCCAATGGGAGTTGATGGCTTTTGCTCAATCTGCAATGCGTGATTGATTTTATATTTCTTGTTTTATTTAAAAAATTATATTTAGAAAATATTAGAATATGTTTTTTTTGTGTATCAAGGCATATTTGTTTCTTTACTTGTAATTTTAGGGCTCTTTTCATTATAAATAGGACCTCAACACTTAACATAGGATTATATGGTTAAATGTAATAGTTTTAGTAGAGGGCCTCCCTTTCCTCTTATGTTTCTAGTTCTCTCTCTCGTACTTGTTTTGTTCTGTCTCTCGTCCATGAAGCTCCCTCTTATGTACCTGTTTGTTTTCTTTCACTTTTGGTATCGCTTGGACCATTTGAAGAAAACTTGCCTTTTTGTATGTTCCATTAAAGAGAAACTGTAAATCTAGCAGATAAAGAAATTTTTCTCTTCTTATTAAATTCATTTTTTTATGGTTCTTTTTGTATTTTGAACGTTGCAGCGCTGGTTGCTAGTTTTTTTTCCCCTTGAGGAGATTGACCTTATTCTCTTGATGATGTGTGTGCGCTTCTCTGGGCTTTTCAGTTGGTGTTGGGCATTTGAAAGTTGAGATAAGCATAGGAGTGCCTCGCCAGTGTGGGCTCAGTTTTCTGAGCTTTCACTTCCAGTTTCACTTCAAAACCAATAAACTCCAACATCTCTATCTTTTAGTTTTTAAGCCCAGCAAGTTTTTGAATCCAAAATTGCTCTGTAGGAAGCCGCATTTGCAAAGTCCTTCACATTGTGGAGGCCAAATATTATCTGTGAGGCGGTTAATTGTACCAATATAATGCATACTGCATTAACAAGTTTCATTTCTTCATGCATATTTTTTTGCTTGATAGTGGTATTATATATGCTAATTCCTATCTTTGATTTTCCATTCCAGTGGGACGCATGAGATCTACTGTTCAAAAGAAATTAAAATTCAGGGTATTATTGGACCTTGCACATCTTTGGAGAAGGTAGCATTGTCAGTTCCTTATCCATTATTACAACATGCAGAAAATTTTGTGCCAAAATTGCCAACATTTTTAATAAAATGTGCTTGGTTCTATATACTTCACAGAAAGGAGCTTTGTGTTCAGATACGGTGATTGGTCAAGGAAATACAACTGCATGGAAAATATGCGGTCTTGATAGGAGCACTTGTTTGACTGTCTTTTTTGACATATCACCAAGTGAGCGATCAAACCAATCAGGAATCCCAAATCCTCAATTGTATATACAATTCTTAACAAAGTATGTAGTATATTTACTGTCATAGTTTTATTGCTTCATTGTAACTCATGCTTGCCTTGTTAGATAGCGTTATTAAAATTTTTTTTTCCTTTTCATCTGCAGCTATCAGAATCCTGAAGGTGAGATTAGGCTACGAGTTACAACCATCACTAGAAGATGGGTAGAAGGATCTGCAAATACAGCGGTTAGTTATCAAATTATTAAAGCATCTTATTTTGATCCTCTGGTTTATTTTTTATTTTTATTTTTCAAATGTTTTTTTTTTCCACTCGCCGCGTAGTTGGATTTGAATTTTGTTAAGATTTTTTAATTGTTTTTTATTGAAAATCTGGTGATAGCCTGCCTACCCATTTGGTTAATGACTTTTTCCCCCATTTAATTGGGCATCATTCATCTTAGTTTTTCAGTATGAATGGTATGCAGAGCATTCACTCAACTTTGATTTCTCATTTTGGATGGGGAGCAGCATATTCAGAGATTATCAAGGAATACCAACGAGAGAATCCTATATTAATGTCTATACCTCAGTGACAATATGGCGAGCAGAGTTGAGTCGTACAATCCTGTGAAGAATACAATATATTTGATTGAATTTAGATATTTTCTAAGATGTAATATTTACGCTTGAGCTTCTCGTATGATCCTTGTTATGGTGCTGCAATTTCTACTATAGTCCCGCGATCGCTCATGCATCTGATCTGGGCGCAACAAATCCTGCGTGGCATGGACTGGTTCATACCAGGGTTTTGAGGGCTGACCAACCTTCATAATTGGATTTACTTTCTCCTTGTGGGATGGGTCCCCCCCCCC
>NW_018164510.1:269330-271957 GCF_001263595.1 Phalaenopsis equestris | reverse complement strand
CCCCCCCCCCCCCCCCCCCCTCTTATTTACCTTTGGCTTATATATTTGCTTTGTGTTTAGTTTCTCATTTTTGGATTGTTTTTGTCAGAACAACCGCTGTCATCTCTTGTTTTCTTTTTAAGGACTATATCTGAGGGCCAGTGGTGCTCCGATGATATCTCATTTCGAGGCGGCGATTGTCTTTAGGGTCGAGTGGTGCTCTGGTATCTTGTTTCGTAGAGGATATTTATCCTTCTCCAACTCCTCTGCATCCTTCTCACTTCGCTGCTCGCTACAACCCGCCTACAACAACCCTTTTGTTGTTCTCCCTGCAATTTCGCTATGTTCAGCCATCTTCCTTGTTGTCGCCCGGACAGTCGTTCTTGGCTGTTTTGCTGTTGTTCCAGCCCTCCGAAACTACTTCCCTGCCACCTAGCTGCTTTCTTAGGCTTGCTGCACAACTTCCTTGCCACATATCCTAAACCCCTTTCCTTGTAGTTTCTGCCTCTTGCACTGCCTCCTGGCCACTCAGAACCTCCTCCCGTGTAGCTTAAATGCTGTTCTAGCCGACCAACACCACTTTAGATCTTTGTTTTTTCGTTGCCCAGCCCACCTACCCACTTGCTGTTGTCCCGAGCATCTTGTATCCCCTACTTCTCTGCTGTATCGCCACCTGCTTCTCCTCCCCACCTTGCTGTCACCTTTCGGAAGCCCCAACGAGCACCATCACCATCGTTGGTACACTCTCGTCACAATTTGTGTCTTGTTAGTTGTTATTTTCAATTTTTTTGTGTTTGTTGTAGCTGCTTATAAGTTTTTCTAGTAATAATATTTGTTCGTTTATTGTTGTTTGAATTAACTCCGATATCATTTAATATTAGAGCTAGCATAACTCTAGTCCTATTTTAATGTTTCTAGCATCCACCAATACCCAACCCTATCTCCACATAAAATTCCTTCTATTTGCTGATTTTTCAATCTGACCATTCAAAAATTTTCTTCTTTAACCTACATCATCCCTATATACTCTCTTCCACTTACCCAAACTCGAAGCCCTAACCGCGCCACTACCGAGAGAATTTTAGAGACCTTATCAAGAGGAAATGCCATAATATTGTTTATGATAAATATGGAAAGTGATGTACAAAATTTTTTTAATGAAGTTCTCCAACTACAGTAGAGGCTTTTTTGTTGTCCCTTAAAATAAAATTAGGAAAAAGAGAAATAATTAAGTCAAAAAAATTTACCTGTTTCTGCTAATCCATCCAAGAACTGCTCCGTATACTCACTTGCTATTATGTTTAACTCGAAGCTCTTCAAGGGGACGGTCATGTTTTGGTCACAAGAAGGAGAGAAGAATTAAACATCACTCTTATGGTTTGCACACAAGGAAAATCATAGGAACCAAGCATTGCTTTCTTCTTTGTTCGAACACCGACCTTTCTCCATTGCGACTGCGATTCTCGAGATACAGTGGCGACTAGGGCTATCTGGAAAAGGGTTGACAAGATTGCTACCCATGAGACCGTCGAAACTCTTTTTGTCGATCCTTCGTCTCGCCGTGTCACATGATTCTCCAGCCTTAGCCACTGGTTAGCTTTGAAGACAACAGTGGGATCGCTTAGTATGAAGGTCTTCAAAATTCCCCGTTCCTCCTCAACTCTGTACGTTGAAACAGGAACCGCAGGAGCCCAAGCTTCATCTTCTCTCCGTTTGCATGACACCTAGGCACGACATAGTCGTGATTAAATCTCAACAAGAAACCAACTACGGGATTGCTACATACGAGGATATCTAAAACTCCTTTTTTCCTTCCATGTATGACACCGGCTTACAGTTGCGTTAATATGACGACTTGAT
The DNA here is from genome assembly GCF_001263595.1 of Phalaenopsis equestris. Lineage (NCBI taxonomy): Eukaryota > Viridiplantae > Streptophyta > Magnoliopsida > Asparagales > Orchidaceae > Phalaenopsis > Phalaenopsis equestris. Next base: position 270,118 of record NW_018164510.1, on the reverse strand, counting down.
CATTGCACATAGATTATCAAAACCTCTGATCCTTCCTATACAATATGATGAAGGAGAAACTCATTCCTTATCGATCATTGTCTATGAATATCCCCGAAGCTCTCCCTATTCAAATCGAATGCCATAACCGAACTTCGACATGCAATTCTTCCCTTACCTATTTCGCGCACCCCGTTCACTCTTTTCATTGTTTTGTAGCAAACAATAAGATTCCTGAATATAAAGAGCTTTGAAACTTGTGTTATCTCCTGTCCATTAGTTCTTCATGCTCGAAGCAAATTTTTGAACCTATTGTTCCAAACTAAGACTGGTCGTTTATTTCCATATTTGCAGGCTAAGCCTCATGAAATAAGGCTAAATCATGCGGTTGTTCTTGTTCACCCATTATTTTATTTCCTTTCCCCATATGCAATTTCAAGCCATAACCACAAATAAGAGCACTTCTCTTTTTATATATAATATAAATTATGTATATTAGATATAAAAAATGTGGGTATAAAAAAGGAGATTGAAAGAAGGAAAGATTTATTTGGTAATTCACATTCCGGTGACATTGTCTCCGCTTCAAAAGAAAATTTATATACAAGGAAATGAGACTCACATTATTTCTATGCAGGATAATCAAAGACTTCGTATATTATAGATCGATAGATTAGAAGGTACTCTCCGACTATAGTGACTCATGAATCTGACTAATGCATCTCATGAATAACTGGGCATGTAGACACCTTGATATTGCCCCCTAAGTGGTGTATGGGGGTGTGGTTGGGGGGGGGGGGGGTGCGTGC
>NW_018164510.1:183258-269305 GCF_001263595.1 Phalaenopsis equestris | reverse complement strand
GTGGGGGGGGGGGGGGAACGTCGAGACGTCGAGAGATTGCCAAGTATTCTGACGACCTTGGATTTGCAAATGCTTTTAAAAAAATTAAATTATTGGACTTTTAATTGATATAAAAATAGAAATAAATCAAAACATACATTGTGAATTAAAAGTTTTAAATTTGATTATATTTGAAAGCGATCAAATAAAAATATAAATTGGGCTAATGGGCTAATGCAAATTAATCTTTGTAATCTATTTAAATGTATAAATTGGGCTAATGCTTGATTGGGACGAAAACTTGGGATTTTCAAATTGACTTAAATATGAAATATTATAATTTGAGGCTAAAGCTTGGTTGAGGTTAAGTTTAGGGACTGACAAATTAACTTAAATATGAAATATCATAATTTAAGGCTATATCATTATTGGGGCTAAGCTTAGGGGTTGACAAATTGACTTAAAATATGAAATATCATAAGTTGAGGCAAAGCTTAGGGGCTACGCTTGACTTAATAGTAAATATCATAAATTGGGGCTTAGCTAAATACATGAATGCCATCTTTAAATGCTAAATATGTAAACCTAATATGTCAATTTTGCCACCGAATTTGCAATATCACTTGTTAGCTAATAGAAGGTGATTTCCTTTTAAAACTTAAAATGGAATTTCGTAATTCAAAATCACAAAATTATTGCAAACATTTCAAGTTCTAAATGATTTCATGATGTACAAACTTTCTTCTCGAAAATTTTACACTCATCTCAAAGTTATAAAGTCTTTATTTAGAAATCAAATTCAAGACAAAATATGCAAATTATAAATCAGGCCGGCTTGTCTATATGACAGTGTTGTATGTCCCACTCAACTAGTTCTATCCTTCTCTTTAGGACTGGAGTGATGAGTCTAGTAATTTCAATAAATTTTCAAATCACAAATATAAGAATTTGTTAGTTCAAATAACCTTGTTTAATCCTTCTCATTAGGACTGGAGTTGACAAGACTATAATTCTAAAGATATCAAAGTTGTTGAATTTCAAATAAATTTCAAACATAAATATTTTCAAATAGTCAAAATCCTCGATTTTGACCGAGTTGATAGAAGATTTCAACCAGACGGGCTATTTTTAAGGTTAAGTGTGAAAGTCTATTTCAATAGTTCAAATAACACACTCACAACCTCCCAACTAGCCATCCCCACTACTATCCAACAACATAATTTCGTTCTCAACTTAGAGTGATGTTTGTGTTTTGTATAGTTTTATTCTTACTTTGAATAGTCGTCGTTGTAACCTTAACTAGCCATCCCCACTACTATCCAACAACATAATTTCGTTCTCAACTTAGAGTGATGTTTGTGTTTTGTATAGTTTTATTCTTACTTTGAATAGTCTTCGTTGTAACCCTTGAATTTTAGCAATAATAATTATATTTATGTTGTGGTTTGAGTTAATTTCAGTATCATTTAGTATCGGAGCTAGCCTAACACCCTAGTCCTATACCAAGCTTCCTAGCACCCACAAATCCATAGTCAAAATTTGATCTCCATAGTCAAAATTTGATCTTACCATAATTCTACCTTGCTGATTTTCAAGATCAACAACTCTAAATAATTTTTATATATCCTAAATTAGCCCTATACATCATCTTTCACCTCCCAAACAACACACCAAATTATAGCCAAATCTTGAGCTAATCCTAATATTCCCTTTGTTGATTTCAAAATCAACAATCTTAAATAGCTTTTATGCACCCATATTCTATCTCATACTCCTTTCACCATGCAAACCTAAAACCTAACCATGCTATCGATGAATCAGAATCTAGAAGCCTGATTGAGGGGAAAGGACACAATGCTGTTTATGAGGAATTTACATGAGGATGGGGGTCTAGGAGATTGTTACAGAAGCTATACAGTGGGAAACCCGCCAGCTACAACAAAGACTTACATTTTTGAGAGAAGGCAATTTTGATGGGTCACTCGTAGCCACAACAGTGATTTGCTAGATTGAAGAAATGGACTGAATCTCTTTCACCATGCTGATTCTAGGGATGAAGAACATTTATTTCGAAGATTTGATCTGAAATATCTTAGAAATTAGAAATTAAAGTAAATGTGGTTTTGTCATATTTCAACAAATATATAGATCCGGAGGAATTTATCGAGTTCTTCTAGATTTTTGGAATGTGTCTTTGAGTGTCAAAACGTTCCACAAGACAGAATCGTGAATCTAGTCACCAACAAATTAAAGAAGAGTGCATTATTTTGGAGGCAAAATTTGAAATATCGACGCCAGTGTGAGTGAAAGACAATATCACTACCTGGTCTAAAATGAAATGGAAAATGCAGTGTGAAGTTGGGCCCAGTCCAAGATGTTGGAGCGGTCGTAGGAATATAATAGAAATTGCGGGACTGTCACAAGGAACACGAAAAGTGTCCATGCCAGCCATGCTTTGTTGGGCCTAGTCCAGATGCAAGAGCAGTCATGGGGCTACAGCATAAATCATGGGAGTATCGCAAGGAACACGAAATGGGTCCATGTAGGAAACTCTTATCTCATTGTCCGGTGGGAGAGTTTTAACCTTATCTGTCGAAGCTTTTATCTCTTTCTAGTAGTCAGGTTAACTCCGTCGAAGATAGCAAAAATGTTACAAGCTACCTGTAAGTCAATAATGTAGGCATTGCATTCTAAAGCACAGTCTGATAAAATAAATATTTATCCACTTTTGACACAACTTGACCTTGAGCAACATAATGATGTAGATTCTCACGAGCTAAATCTCAAGCAAATAATTATATAATTGCTTCATCCATTCCCTGTACATGGCTGGATGTATATGATAAACAAGTATGTCAGGGGTTAAAATGACATTTATGGTAGGCTCGACTACATTGAAGTGACATTTGCTCGTTGTGAGCTGAAGTCAATAAAATTATCTCTCTCGACAAAGTGTTGTGGAGGGGGATGGTAGTTTGTTTTAAGTCTTTTTTGAGTGATTAATTTGGTTTGTTTTTTGAAAAACTTGATTTTAAGAATTAACTCTTTCTGCTGAAATATTCAATCAACTCGGACAACATTGAGGAATTTGACATTTAAAACTTTTATAGTTGAAATTCGTTCGAGTTTTGTTAGGTTAAGAGCTTCGGGATGAGGATTGACAAGGCGAATTGGTCTTGCAAACTCTTATGTATGTGATTTAGACAATATTAGAACTTGCTCGACTGGTCAACTCCAATCCTTAAGAGGATCAGAGTAGATGGGTGAGATTTGCAACACTGCCCTGTAGATAAGATGGCTCGATGGATTTCTTTTCAAAATATGGACTATTTCAGTGCAAGTTTAGCCTTAACGAGCATAAGATTCTTAAGCTATTCATTAAAGCATTTGAAAATTTAGTTGGAACCTATGAGGGTATAATTTTACTAAATACATATGCATCTTAATACATTATACACTTGCATTTGAAACATTATATTATACGAATGAAGTATTTTGAAATGCCAGTGCAACACTTGAAGTTATCCAAACTTTGCTAAGATAAATCAATACTTCGTTGTTTTGATGCATTGAACCATTGAATTTGAAGTATGTTATATGAATTAAAATAACCTTGAATTTTATGAAAGTTTATAATCAGTTGAAAGAATGAAACTCCATTTTAATATTGTATTATTAGATCACATGCACAATTACATTTTGGGTTTCAAAAGAGTCACCTTTTGTCTGCTTGCGAATTAGAATTGTAGAGTTGGTGGCGATATGACATTTTTAATACTCATCATTTAATCAAAGTGTTGAATTGATTCACCATTTTAATATTCATGAGATAACATCTTGATTTATCATGAATTATCAAAATTTTTATATAGATTATCATTTATACCAAATTTATAATTTAAAATTTTATTGAAATGCCATATTTTTTGTCATTTTATAAGCTCAATTAGTCCATATTTTAAGTAATTTGCTAGTCCAAATCACCTAAAATTTTGGCAACCTCCCAGTGTCAACCCTTATTTAGGAGAATTTTGGAGAGTGTCAGCCTGTCCAACTGTCTTAAAAGACTCGGTGGTCAAAGTCGTGAGAGACAGTTGTCGAGGAGCAAAAATATGTATTTCAACCCACTATCTTAAAAGACACTCTAGGTCCTCAATGTACGTACAACAGGCTAATTTTACATCTTACTTGTAAAGGACTGAATTTAACATTGATATATAATTAAACACGAACTTTGGTAACACTGCCATGCGTACAAAGGATCAAGTTCATATATGAAAAAAGTTTTATCAAACTGTATTCTAGTGGTGCAGTTGTGTTTCATGGTTTCTCAATCCAAGATTTATAATTCTGTGTTTATATAATAACTGCAGACATCAGCTTTTCTTGTAAACGTTTTATTACAGACTTTACGGACTGTTGAAGTTGCTTGCCTTAAGCAGACCCCATGTCAGCTAACCAATTTAAAAACAAATTATGATCACGTGTTCTATCGACTGTAGAATCATTTTTTCTAAAAGAATGAAGAATATCATCCTAATGTTATTGTGCACCTGGATGACTTTTACAACTTATGCCCTGCTTTTGTTTAACTGTTAAGGCCAGCAATCAAGCAAAATGTTTTGAACCTGTTAATTAATCTGCAAATATGCTTATGCTTGCAGTTTTATAGAATAGTCTAAATGAATGCACATGTTTACTATTCATTAAAAATTCAAATAATTAACTCTATTCAATAATAATCTATCACTTTGAATCCTTAAATTACTTACAAAATAATGCAATTGTTCATATGAAAGCTTGCAATATAGAATTGTTAATTTAACATTTGAAAATATTTTCCATAGGCTTATGGATCAAACAAAAGTTTTCTCACTTTCAACAAATAATCGAGTTTGAGTAGTAGCTGTCTCCAAGGTTTAGGTTAGCAGAATAGGCGTTCGTGGCATTGAACTTAACATTTCGAGGAGCTTCTAATCATGAATCTAGAATATTTTAGCAGATCAAACTAACAAGAACTCTACTCTTCTATCATGAATCTGGAATATTTTACCAGATTTGCAAACTAAAAATAACTTTATTTAACTTTACCTAGGAAAGTGATATTTTAATGTAAAACTCAGTTAAAGCAGTACTTTATGAGGTTTTGGTTTTTGAGGGGTGTTAATTTTCGTTCTTTTTATAGCATTCAAAATCTTGACTACTAGATGTGATGGGTTGTGTTGCCTTGAAAGTCTGAATCTGGAATCATGAAATATTTCTATGGAGACTAGGCTTTCCGAGTCTTAATCTAGTGATCTTGTTCTGAATCTAGAAGGAGGTTGATCTCTTTCAATGTATGAATTGATTATGACAACCTAAATTGAATGAAACATTGAAACCAAAATTGATTTATTGTGGGGAGCACAAAGGATTTATGCTGTACTTAAAAGTATTCAAGGAAAAATGCATTGGAATTTGTGAATGGCATTTTTATGATTATAAAATCATAAATTCTAAATTACATGAAACTAGGAGTACACAATTATGGTTTTGAACGGTTGTCCTCAATTAGTTAAGCTTTAATTTAGCCTTCGTTGTAGTTTGGGATTATCAAATCATATGCTGTGCTGTTTCTTTCTAATCTTGGTATTTCAAAATGTACTTTCAGTTCCTTTAAAACATTACATGTTTTGTTTTATTCTGTGTTTTAATGAACTTTGTAGCTTGGGTTTGATTGCTTGACAACTTGAGGAGTAGTTTTATGATTATTTTAGGGTGTTTTAACTCGTTTTCTCTTTGAAAATGTTATATGCTTTACAAGAAGCTCGTTTATGCTTTTAGCTTGTGCAACGTCATGAAGCTTACTTCCTAACTTCCTATTATAGGTCAAAACTAAGGTCAATTGATCGATATATATAACAAATGTAATAGCTTTTACTGTTTATATGGATAGTTGAGTTTGTACTCTTCACGGCTAGTTGAGTTCTGTAAATATTTAACTGTATCAATTTGGTGGCTTTTTGTGACATTTTATCTCTCATTTATGTGGCTGATATCATACATTACTGGTCCAGGAACTGGTTGATGGGTTTGATCAGGAAACTGCTGCTGTTGTATTGGCCAGATATGTGACATTTAAGATGGAGATGGAGGTCAGTTATTTACTGTACATAAATGTACGAGAGTTTACCTTGATGGATACTGATAAGCGTAGAGATTGCTCAAAAAGATTTGCTTACATTAGTTTTAATAACATATGTGATACTCATCAAGAATGAATGAATGAGGAGTTCATATTGCCTATCCAAAATATTGTTATAAGGCTAGTTTTGACAATATTGACAATATAATGATAACAGAAGCATGAAGGTTTAATGTCATGCACAAATCAAGTAGTAGTCTTTTGTTTCACGTTTTAATCTATTCCCCAACCATGGCATGTTGTCCACTATACAATTTTATTCATTCTTTTTTAAACTAAAGAACTCTCTTTTGATTTTCTTACATTAATAGTTTGTAGATGTTTTTTATTGGTAACACTACATTGTCTTATTGTGGCGATATATTTCTTCTTTTTCAGGAAGAATTTGATGCAATGCGATACTTGGATAGATCACTCATCCGGATTTGCTCGCGTTTTGGTGACTATCAGAAAGATGATCCTAATTCATTTATTATAAATCCTAATTTTTCAATATTTCCTCAGTTTATTTTTAACTTGAGGCGGTCACAGTTTGTACAGGTGGGAACTTTTGTTAATAGAAAAGAAAACCCCAAAATAGCCCCTTGGAATATTGTTATGTGCCCAATTTTATCCTTCTAGCACATTTCTCCATTGTAGTCAAATCAAAAATACAAAGTTGATCCCAATTATCTCCAAGGGACTAAATTAGGATTGATTTTGTTTAGTCAAGGGTCTAAATTGGAATCACTTCTATATCTCATTTTTTGTCGATTTTTACCCAAGGGATAATTTGGGATCAATTTTTATAATGGAGCGATTAAATTGGAGAAATGTAATACGTAGAGATTAAATTGGTCATATAAGATAGTTGTGTGACTTTTTTGGGCTTTTCCTTATATATATATATATAAACTACATTTTTCCTTATTAAATATTAGGATGATGCTTTCTGTTTCAGGTTTTTAATAATAGCCCTGATGAGACTGCATATTTCCGCATTTTGTTGAACCGAGAAAGCATTGCAAATTCAGTTGTTATGATTCAGCCTTCACTGATATCATACTCTTTTAACGCACCACCTTCACCTACTTTGTTGGATGTTGCATCTATAGCACCAGACCGCATACTCTTACTAGATGCATATTTCAGCATAGTTATTTTTCATGGCACGACAATTGCTCAGTGGCGCAATATGGGCTACCAAAACCAGCCAGAGCATCAGGTATTATTGTCTCATTTGTAATTTGATTGTTATAAGTTGTATATCAATTTTCATATGTATGTTAGTTGTTTCTTAGGTTGGTTGAGCAATTAGTCCTTGGCGGAGCTTCTTTGGCAGTCCCTCAAATTTTTTGTGTCTCAAAAGGCCTTTTCATAGTTTTCTGTTTGAATTCTTCCAAAAGTTTTGAGTTGCATCACTGTTTCACATGCTTCAGAAGTAGAAATATCGTAAACTTTGTGTTAGCCCTATTATAATTGCCTCATAAATTTATGAACATCATATTTTTTCACGTTGACATCTATAAACTAAATTGCCTAAATTTCTTTTTGAGTGATCTTCAAGGAAATCAACCATGAACCGTACCTATATATCCATCTGATTGAAAAGTCAAACGTAATAGTGAAATATTTTATATTATGAATTTACCCTACTGAAATTCAATTTGTGGACAATTTTGAAATGCACTGTGCGTTGTAACACAGGCACAACTGTAATATATTTTTTTATTTTTGTTTAGTCAAGTTAGAAATGGTGGAATCTAGAACTTTATATTCAGGTATAGTTAAAAATTAGGAATGACACCTAACAAATCGGTGGCCATATAGTTATCCTTTTGTCCTAAAGAGCAATGTGAATTCAGGTATAGTTTTGGAGATTGAAATAATTTTTGTAACTGCTCTAATTGCTTATTGATAAAAGAGATTGTATTCGATTTAGCAGATAGTTCCTGAGTGTTTTTAGAGGCTTGATAAGCTTGAATGTCACATTTGGATTTTTATTTCCTCTTTGCAATTTTTGCATAGAGCTTTCAACATTTCTTCTTTGTGTGTCATGGTTTTTTACAATGCTGACACGATTTTTTTCTCCCTTGTTTGTCAGTATCAACCCCTTTTGATACAAGAGTAGAGTTCTCCCACTCAATGTTACCAGACGATTTGGTGTTGCACATTATTTTTCTTTTGGATTTTTCACTTCTATAGAGAAAACTTCCTGAATTGAGGGTAGGGGTTCACTACTAGGGATTTGACGTCAAACTTAATCTAAACTCCTATTAAGGCCAGCTAAGGTTCACTACTAGGGATTTGACCTCAAACTTAATCTAAACTCCTATTAAGGCCAACTAACAACATGTTGACTCGGTCATTTCCCTCTCGCCTCTTGTGCGAGCATAGGCATTTGCATTCTCCCAAATGTCATCATAACATGATCAAGCTTTTGTCATAATGTTAGCAAGTCATTGTTACACGTAGTTATATCACAACATTATATTTGAATTTCCAAAGTTGAGTTTTTTAAGTTAAAATTTTATGAAGAATTCTCCAATCCTAAATAGAAACCTTGAACAACCTCCTAAATATTTTGAGTTGTGGGAAGGAATAGATGTGAATTTCCTATCGTAGGTTATTTGGAATTGATGAGCCCGGCCATAATCGAAAAAATTTTGGACTGCTATTTTTTTCAATTTCAGATCACCACCAGTAGGTTTGAAATTACTCTGGTTAAAAACCCAATTTTGCATCGCCTGTTGATCGCTAATTTTATTGATTGAGCCCATCGAGGTAGTTGTACTTGTTGAGTTTTATCGTAGTGAGATACGATGGCAAGTTCTGGGGATAATACTTAGCATGTATGGGCGTAGGTCAAGGGGATGTAGTTTCAGAATGGCTGGAATAGGTTGATATGGTAGAATTTTTTGGAGCTCCCATCATCATTGCTGATTTGTAGGACATTCTTAGAATCTGAAAAACACCATAGTTCCGATCGCACAAGCTGCGTGAAATGCCTTTACTTTACGATCCTAATCTCTATTTTGGATCAAGAAAGACGTAAAACTACTGTACACGACAATCCGTTCATTTTCCTGCATAAGTGGCATGAAACTGATTTATGTCATGATCTTGATTGATGTTTTTGATCAATAGTAGCACGAAGCTCATGTATGCCATGATCCGTTTACTTCCCTGCGTATGTTCGACCATGTTTTCGATCATAAGATTGGAACCAACAACTTCAAAGTATTAAAAAGCTGTGGATTGCTGTTTAGACTTTGCTTCAATCCTACTTTGGAGATGGAAAAGCACAGGTGAAGGCAGTTTCTTCGAAGCAGGCGGAAGAAAGTGGAGGAAGAAGAAGTTGCTCAAGGCTAGGACAGTCAAAGAAGCTTCACACAAGTGAATCATCGCGTTCTCATTGATATCAACTAGAATTGATGTGATGCTAAACCACTCGCAATAGTGGAGCACCCAGACGACCTGGCTGACAACACAAGAATAACTGGCTTTAAACGCAACCACTCGGACTCGAAGGACACATGCACTAGGGCATTACCGGGCGAGTATGCTCAAAGACGATGCAATACAACGCAAGTGGCTTTGACCTCGACGTCAGTTAGGGCTCTTTCAGTGTCTCTGATACCATTTGAATTTTGGAGAAGGAAAAATTATTTTTCCTCTTCAATTTCTTTTGAAATAATTATAAGATAAATAGATGGGATGACTCCTACATTAGAAAAGACAAAATCAGCCATAACTCTGATAAAAGAAGGAAACAAGATTTTATAATACACCAATAATTCTATATTCTAATTGTAGAAATTATTAAAATAGAAGATACTAAAGAATATTCCTAAAATTCAACAAATATATAGGCTTTCGTTTATATCATCTCTAGGGAAAGTTCACTAGGAATTTACAAAAAATTGTTACACGTAACTACATCTACTTAAAACGAGTTATTGTTAGAGATTGTAGTAAGGTTCATTGGTAATGCTCTGATCTTGGGTATCTTTTTGCCAAAAAGAGTCACCGCCACTGACACAAATGAGAAGTTGTGCTGGATGCGTTGCTTTGGTTGTAAAAACACTGTATTGTGTGTCATTGGTGTCTTAAAAACAATGTATTACCAATCAATAGTGCTTTCTTAACACGTTGTCACCTCAAATTACCAATAATGACACACTTAGTTTTTGAAGTACATTGCAACTAAAAAAAGAAAAGGAAAGCAAACATTGTCAATGCAAATCGTTTATGCGTTTATATATATATTATATATATATATATATATATAGTATTTTTTTTTTCTTTTTCCTTCTCTCTTTCTCTCTTTATTTAAGTGTCTTTTTTTTTTTCCAGGCTTTCGCTCTTCTATTGCAAGCTCCACATGATGATGCCCAAATGATAATAAGTGATAGATTTCCAGTCGCAAGATTAGTTGTTTGTGATCAGCATGGCTCTCAGGTACTTCTACTTTTTGAATTTGTTATCCAGAAGGGCAGCTCTTGTGCCCTGGATTTCTTAAAGGGGCATGTGTGGTCTATTGGCAGAGTTACAGGGTTGTTACTCCCAAGAGTTTTGACTTTCGATGTTATAAACTTAGTTGTAAGCTAGGTTATAACTTCTAATAATAAATCTCATTTCTTCAGCTGATTTGTGAAATATAATGGAATCTGTAAATATTAGTAAGTGTAAATGATGTAATCAATTTAGAATGAAAACCTGATGCAGTCCTTCATGGAAATGAATGACAAATGGGGATTTGAATAGAAGGCCTGAATTATTGGATTAAGTTTATATACGAGGATGGTGCTGTTGATATTCTGCAATGAAAAAAAAAAGAATAAATGGAATTGGGAAACTTCAACAAGCAACCATTGAATGATTTTTTGATCTTCAGAAATCGTTTAGAAAGATTCAACCCACTAGAATAAAAATCCAATTCTTGCTCTAAATAGATTTTTATGGCATGGTAGGATGTAACTTGGAATAGCTTAAGAAGGTATCTACCGAAGGAAACTAAGCACCAGGATTTAAGAATTAAAACGCAAGCTTTATTTAGTTGTGGCAAGTTGAATGATGATGAGGTACTGTTTTATGCTGGATTTCAGGGAAGGAATATAGTAAATAAAAGTGGAAAACATTAACTGGCAACCTTCAAATGGTTCTATGGAAGAATATGCACATGCACACAAATATATGGATATATATATACATACATATGTATATACATACATACATATGTATATACATACACATGTATATACATACATACATACATATGTATATACATACATACATATGTATAACACATGTATATGCATAGCTTTAAATGGTAGGAATTGATTCAAGCTTTAAATGGTAGGAATTGATTCAACCTTTAAACACACACATGTATATGCATACACACACATGTATATACATACATACATATGTAGACACACACACACACACACATTACTTATATGTTTGTTAATGAAGTACTAGGATGAAAAGATAAAAGACTACAATTTTCTTAAGACTTGCTGTGACTAGTTACTTGTGGTCTATTTGATATCAATTTTTTATTTTTAAAAATATATTTGTTTTGTCCATTTTCACTTGTTTTATTTTTTGTTTTTAAAAGCAAATTTTCTTGTTTATGAGAACATGTGTTTGTTTCAAAATTTTTTTTAAAATAAATTGATTTGTTTTTTAACATGCAGAACATGTTTTATTTCAAATCAAAACATAAACCAAATGAAATAAAAACACAAAATAGAGAATAAAAAGTAAATGTGATCCCAAATTGTCCTTTAGTTTTGCATTATTTTCTTATCTTATACGAGCATTTAAATGTAGAGCTGATTGAAGTTGACTATAATAAGATGAATCTCATCGTTCTTTAGCCCCTTATCAAAAATTGGTGTAGGGCTGGTTGCAGAATTTATCTAGGAAAATAATGAAATATATGTTTATGATTTTCACTGCATTCCATTTCTTAGAAAATTCCTTTGGATACTTGATCTCTATATTTCTTCTGCAGGCAAGATTTCTTTTAGCTAAGCTGAACCCATCAGCCACATATAACTCCGCGCATGATGTCGCTCCCGGCTCGGATATTATCTTTACAGATGATGTGAGTCTTCAAGTTTTCTGTGAGCATCTCCAGAGGCTGGCTGTGCAGTCATGAAACATATTTATGCACCATTGCCCCCCAAACTCCTACGCTGCTTCAGATTATCATACCTGGTTTGGATGATACTCCTAGTAGCCTTCAGTTTCATACAGTTGTTTGTAGTCCATTCCACCGTTTATCCATATTAAATATAACTAATAAGCTACGTTTGCATTAAATTTTTTTTTTTTTGGGGGGTGGAATGAAAAATGAGGGTTGGCGAATAGCGTTATTTCAGGCATGTATTTATGTTGCAGGGATTATATTGCTGTTAGACATTTTGCATAGTTTGGCATAGGGAATATAATAAATAATTTTTTTTGCGGGTCCTTTTTTTTTTTTTTAGTTTAGGGGTTGGTATGACGTTTGATAATGTGTTTTATTTATTTTTTTGTAACGTTTGAAGATTTAAATCTCCATTTTTTTTAAATCAAATGAAAACTTGAAGTGTTTCCATTTTGAGGAAGTTTGTGGAAGTTACATCCTTTGCTCTATCCTGTCCTATTTGTGTTTCTTGGTAGAAGCTCTTTTAGCTTGCAATTTGCTATTCTCATTAGCATTTTATTTTAAGTTCTGGTTTTGATCTTTTCAGGTAATTTTATACCCTTTAGAAGATAATGCATTGGGGATTTTTTGTTTTAACAGCTTTAATTTGTTGTTTAAGTTGAAATGTGAGGTTTTTTTTTTTTTTTGGAATAGTGAATGACTGATGAATTATAAAATATTTGATTTGAATTCAAAATTTAAGTTATAATCTTCTCATGATCACTGGTCTTTTCATGACTATTTTTTTAACTCACGTTGTCTTGAACGGGAGACATTGTTGGTTGGTGACAAAGCTTTTTAATCTTTTGACCTAGTGCGCACAACACTTTACAAACATTGTTATCATTTTATTCGAGTCAAACACGTTAGTTTTAGGCTCTATTTGGGATTGCTTTTTGCTTGCTTTAATTTTTAGACCGTTACCATAGTTCTGTTAGGGGAACTTTTTTTTTTTTTTTTTTTCAACCTGAGCTGTTAAGGTATGGTAGTTGCGAGTCTGCTTACCATAGTTCTGTTAGGGGAACTTTTTTTTTTTTCAACCTGAGCTGCTAAGGTATGGTAGTTGCGAGTCGGTCATTTTGAAAATAAAACAAATTTGTAAGTCATTGCAGTTTTTTTGTAAAACAGTTTCTTCTGTAGTAGATTCACAGTTGCTTCTTCAAATAACTGCAGCTGCTCCAAATAGACTCTTAGGTGTTGTTTTGTTTAGTTTCATGTGCCATTTACAATCAATTTTAAAGTTTGATATTTATATTTATAATACTTTGGTGTTTTAATTATATTCATGAAAAAGTGTATTCACTTTTAAAAATATAATGTTGGTGGTATTTTTTTAATTTGATTTTAAAGATTTGGGAGAGATGCATGTAAATAGGGATGTTTAGGTGTTAGATATGTAAATAGATAAAAGTTGTGTGTTATGTATCTTAATTTCTCATATAAATAATTTGTGTATGATTTAAAAAAAAGAAAGTTGAATTATAATGTCAAATAAACACTAGCTGTTGATAGCCATAGGTTTTTGAAGCAGGGTCATGAGCAGGGTTGTAAATGAGCCACAACACTTGATGAATAACTTCAATTTGAGTCAATTATGGCTTGATTATTTTTGTATAAATTAATAAATAAGTAGGCTTGAATATTTTTTAAAAGTTTGGAGGTTTAATATTTAATTGATTTTTTTTATTTATGCTCATGAACAAACTCATTTGTTAATTAATAAATAAATTGTTAAATATTTGATGTTAATTTTAATTATATTGAATTATATGGTATATTATTTAAATAAAAGTTGATTAGATATAATTAATTTTATTATATATTTAATATTAATATATTATTATAATAATTGATGAAAGATATTGTATCATGAGTTATTTAATGGTAAAGTTCTTGTGAATTTATTTATTTATTTTTTGTTTTAACTTTTTTTTATGTATGTTATAATACATTCTTATGATAAAATATCTATGATGGACATTTGATGAGATCATGTAAATTAGTTTATTTTATTATCTGATTTATTAAATAGTTAATTTATTTTGATTTTTAAAATTATTTATTAAAATTTTAATATGAAAGTTTAGATATTGTTTGAAATTTTAGCTCGTTTAAATATATGTTTGGCTTTCATAAGCAAAGCAATTACAAATCAAATTCAAGTATTGAAAATATTAAATAAGAGAAGCTTGAATAGCATGCGAAAACTTGATAGAAGTTCAAGTCGAATATGAACAATTTATAATTGTACAATGTCAAGTTCAATCTATTGAATAATCGACTCGACTTGGCTCAATTACAACCATAGCAACGAGGTCTCCAATGGAGTAGGCCTTAGTGAAGGTGATTGGTTAGATTAGGTCAGCTTTAATTTAGCTGGGATGAAAGTTGGGGGCATTCAGAAAGTTGACATCCGTTGATATAAATTTTTGTTGTGCTTCAAGTCAAAAAAAAAAAAAAAAAAAAAAAAAAAGAAGAAAGAGAAGGTATATTTTTAAGACATGCCAATATTTTCCTTTTTTTTATATGAAAATCCAAATTAAAAAAAAATTCCTGACACTTTTACATATTTTATTGGAAAAAATTATTCGTCATCATAAAAGTTATTTTTAATAAATAATAATTAAAAGAAAAAATGATAATTTTTGAAAAAAAGAAGAAAAATATGCTCGGAACCCCAGATGACAGATCAAAACTGTCATTGGATTGACGTGATGGTAAACATTGGAAGACTGACATCGAGCTACGATTGGAGCTCTGCTGTATCACGATCGTCGCTCGGTTGCAGCTCGACATCCGAACGACAGAAGTAATAATTTTTCCAACTCGGAAGCCTGGGAGATAAATCTGCACTAACTTATACTAAATTTAGCTGGCCATGGCTGAAATGCAACAAAAGCCCGAGCCAGCATAAGTTAACCGAGCATGTAAATTTAACACTCAATTTAATTCCTTTAAGTAAATTTCAATATTAAACAAAAACAAAATTTAATAAATACAACAAGTGTTGGAGTACTTCAAACTTATAATTATTACAGCCGACTGCTTAGGTTAGTTCTTACCAAACCGTTAATCCGGCAGCAGAAAATGGAATTAAGTGCTGCAGCTGCTGTCGCATAACGGGCGTCACCTGGAACGCACCTCTCGCGATTAGGGTTTATCCGTCCGCTGATATCTTCCCTCCTCCTTTGTCCGCCGCGCATTCATCTAGTGTTCTTTCTCAGGCCGGTGATACCAGCCTCACGCAATTGCAGGTAGTTTTCTTCCTTATTCAAGATTTTAGTATTTGGCTGTTTGGGGTTCCTTCTCTTTTTTCTATTCGGTTCATGGAGGAGTTTGCGATGAGAGTTTTTGTAAACCATGATTAAGCATATTTTGATTTTTGTTGTTTTCGTGTTATTTTTTATGTCATTGGCATCTTGGAAAATGATCTACTGTTATAGTTTTTTTATAATTAGCAAGTCATTTTTTTTTTGCCAATTTATGATTTTTTATGGTTGAATTCAGTGTTGTTTCTTTAGATTATTTGACATTCAGTTGCCATTGCTAAGTTGTGATAGGACTCAATTTTCTCCTCTATGTATTTTGTTCATGAGATTATCATCCATTTTATAATGTAATTAAGTTTCTTTGAGTCAAATTACTTCCCTTTTGAGGTTGACGTAGTCTGTAAATTGTGTTGCGAGTTTTTATTTTCAGCTACTTTATTTTTATTGGGAATTAGCCGTCGTTACGTAGCTTGATTAATGCGATGGAGAAGCTCATGCAACTCCCCTGTTATGTGGAGTAAAACTACTTCTTTTTGTTCATTTGATAAAGGAATTATAGATATTCTCCATTTAGATGTTTGCTGTAATGGATTTTCTACATCAATTGTATACTGTTCATGTTTATTATTTGTTACATTTTGCGTGTTATTCCCTTCCCTCCAGTTTTGATCTAGAGATCTGTATGAAATTCTCGGGAATTAAATTTCTTTGTATGGTTTGAATTTTAGTGAATTGGAACGAAGCTTTACTTTATATGTTCTGAGGGCCACACTCATTAGTCCGGTTCTATTTATTCTGTTCATTTAGATTATCATTAAATTTTCTTATTAACTACTCATTAACGTCCTCTACCATTAAATAAGCTGCTATAATGTCATCATTGTTGTACTCCAAATTGTGGCTTTGTTATTCTTTTTTGAAAACCAAATAAATCTTTTTCAAAAAAAAAAAAAAAAATCTAATGTAACGCAATTTAAATCGGCTCACCAGATATTCTTGCACTGCCTCCTTTCTCGTCATTTGTAGCATGACAACTTACTGTTCGTAGGCTTTGTGCTTTCCATCTATATTTTCCAAGGCAGGCATGGTGGCCGCCAACTCTCCTTTTTTTTCTTCTTATTCCTTTTCTTCCTGTTCTTACTCTTCTCTTTGCATTCAAGAAGGCCCAATCAGAATTGGATTGTTCATTAATAGAGAAGTGGATGGTAGAAATTGTTGTTACTGCAGAGGTTTCTCCTTCAAACTCTTTTTCCTTGGCTACCTCTCCTCCAACATCCTCCTCTAATTCAAGGAGCTCGACCAATTTCTTCTCGAGGAAAGGACTAAAGTGAGATGAAGGAAACATACAATAAAAACTAATAAGCACACATGGGGAACTAGACATATGGATATTAAAGAAGAGGTTAATTCGGTAATGTACACATTCAATTACATGCTAACATCTTCTCTAGGAACCAATAGTCAATGAAGTTCTTCACTCTGAGTTCTAGCCCATCCAACAACATTAGTTGAGATCTATCATTTGGAAATTTCAATGGATTTGATGAAATCAACCACTTGTTCTTGGACTTAAAAAACCAAAAAAATAGCTTTTCCAAGCCTTGATCTTACTTTCAAACCCAATCACCATAATGTTGTTTGGAGAAAACATTACAAATCCATATTGTTGCAGCATTCTGCTGAACTTATGTCTTAATAGGTTCATCATTTAGGGGATCTTATTCTTCCTCGACTATCACATAATATTTACTAACAAGTTAATTATCACTTGTGCATTAATCAACCCATAGGAGTTGAAGATGTCCATGAACCCTTGACAAAAAAGGAATTGAAGCCCCAGGTGAAATAGGGCTTAGTAGTAGCATAATTTGTTCCTAAAGATAGTTTTGGTGTTTGCTTTTTTTAGTAGGCCTCAATTGATGATTTTCATTGAAGACACTTTATTTGGAGGAAGTTCAAGTTCGTTATTGACATTTTAGATGGATTTTCCATTGCACTATTCATCAAAACTTCACTAGACTAGATGACAAGTAAAAAAAAAAACCCCATGACAAAGAAAGAGGATGAGCTCACTTAAAATAGACAAGTATAAGAAGGCGTAAAAACTTGAAGGGTTGTGTAGATAATTTGAAAAGCATCTTCACTAACCTGCTTGTAGAAAGGTGAAGGGGTCGACGTGAGTAGCATTATCATTATGCCATGTCATTTTAAAATTCAAAATTTGAAAGTTATATCTTGTGAGATTTTCTTTCATTATGTCCATTTAAAAAAATTCACTTCAATCATTTCAGAGTGTAAGTTTCACATCTCTACGAAAATTGAAGCACCATGCTCATTAAATTGTAATGGTCAAATTCTTATAAATGTTTTACAACAGTTAGTTTGTACACATTACATGGGGCTACTTGAAATTGACCATTTTGAAGAAACAAAATTTTTAAACAAGCCTCACTGGGAGGGAAAAGTTTTCCATATGGAGTGCAGACGTAACTCTGTGTGCTTACTCCAGTAATATGCCGCCACGTATGCTACACCGGGTCCACCTCATAAAATATTAAAAAAATGAATTTTTTACGGGGGTTATTGAAGTGGAACCATAGAAGTTATTAGGAGGTTATTGCGGAGGTTATTGCAGGGGGGTTATTGAAGTGGAACCGCGAAAATTTTTGACGGGTTATTGCGGGGGTTATTGTAGGGGTTATTGAAGTGGAACCGCAAAATGAATTAATTGAAGTAGAACCGCAGAGATTATTGGGGGGTTATTGGAGTTAATACCCTAATAACAATGAAATAATACCCCAATAACCCAAAAATAACACTGAATTCAGTTCAAATCTATCAAATTCGGTGTTATTTCGGGGTTATTGGGGTATTGACTCCAATAATGCCGCAATAAACCTCCAATAATTCCAATAATACCGCGCAGTGAATCGCTTCAATAACCTTCGCAGTTCCACTTCAACAACCCTCGTAAAAAAATTCATGCTTCTAATAGTTTATGAGGTGGGCCCGGTGTAGCACACGTGGCGACATATTACTGGAGTTCGCACACAGTGCTACGTCTGCACTCCGTATGGAAAATTTTCTCCACTGGGAGGCTTTCTGCTGTCTATTATACTTCAAAATGAACTTTCCTCTTGAGAGAAATTGATATGACCGAGTTGACTTCATATATTTTTGACTAGCCACTACTTGAGTTGTAAGCAGTATGACTTCATGCTGAATGGTTGTCATCATCTCAATCGAAGAACTCTTTAATTTGGTTAACTATTTGAGAATCTCACACTTATCAACTTCAATGGTTAAATTAACAGTCCAACTTTAGAAGATAATTCTTCAATTTCTTGCACAACGTTCTATTTATTGCCTTTATGGAAATCAAAGTTGCCAAGCATGCCTCTTGAGGAAGGAGCCTTCTGGGCGGAAGTTAGGGCCTTCCTAGTATTAGTTCATGGGATTCTCGACAGAGTCTTTGCCATAACCTAGGTGAGTGGCCTTCTTTTGTCAGGCTACATCGAGTCTACTTCAATCAATTCGACAAGTGTTGGAGCTGTTTTTCTATGGCTTCTTTGTTGTAGGTGCAGACTAGACTTCAGGAAGAGCAAGAGCTTGAAATGCTTTAGCCTTTCCTTTTTCTATAGTCACATCTGAAGGAGCAATTTTGATGTGGCATGAGGTGCCAATACAACAAGAATGGGCCAACCATTATATCACCAAGTCAGTAAAATGGGGATTGATTAAAGTTCAATGACTATAAGCAAGATGATGTTAAGGGCTCTAATTTCATAAATGTACTTTGTGTTGATTATAGCTATTTTATTTTATGTATTATGTAGGTGGTTGTATGTCTTAGAAGCCATTTTATATTACTTTTTATGTTTGGAGTGATCTAGTACATGTGTATGGCCAGCCGAGCTAAATGAGGGACATCCAAACCAAGTGTAGAAATTGTTAGGATAGTTATCACCATGGGCCACTGCCACTCTTTATGTTTCCCTTTTGTTCCTTAGTTTGAATTTAAAGTGTGAGAGACCTATTTATGTAATATGGAATGAAAGGGTTATTGCTATGATAATGAAGTTTCTCCGTGAAATTTTAATTATGAAACTGAGAAGAGAAAATTTAGTGGTCAACTTTATCAAGAAAATTTACTTGGTGGCTAGTCTTTACCATATGCCACTTTGGTGAGTAGATGCATTCCACATGTTCAATTTTATTTCGTTTTATTATTGAAGAATCCTCTTATTACAATCCCATAGTTATTCTATAATAATTTCTTCACTTATAGACACTTAAAACCTAGATCCCTTTTTATATAAATCTCAGCCTCTAGGGTTAGATGACAAGTGTATCTTAGACTTTTCAAACATTTAAGTCCTTTGAATAATTCTCATAAAATTCAGAACTACTCTAAACACTCTCCTCCTTCAAGTCTTAGAATCTTTGACATTGATTCCATCATTTCATCTATTAATTAAAACTCTAAACATTACTAATAGGTTTCAACCATGCTAGGGTTTCCAACCTACCCTACCTAATTGATTTTCTACTCTCTATTCATCATTATCCACCCTACCTAATGGATTTCTACCCTCTATTGATCATTATAAACTTTTTAAAAAATTACTAAAATTTCCAGGTATCATCTTTAGGAAGTCATTAAACTATTCAAATATTACATAACCTTCTTCTTTGAATAATTTTAGATGCAAATCCGATCTTCTAAATTAATCCGGTTTAATCCATCTTGACCTAGTTTATAATTGCTTTCCATTCATCCACCAAACTTCAATATGATTGAAATTTTAAAAATCTTGTAATTCCTCTCATACCGAATGTAGTAAGCAGTAGTATGAATAACCAAAAGGTAAATTTTTTTTATAAATTTTGCAAGTGATATTCTCGTAATGATAAAGAGCTTGATGCATATTAAAAAAAAAAAAACTTTTATTGATCATACAATAGTTAAGCAAAACATGAGAATAAGAATATTAAAAAAAGGTGATTATAAGATTCAAATTCGCTCAAACAAAGGATGCACTTAAGATTAGTCGAGATGCCCCTATTAATAAGAATATCATAGGTTTTAAGACATCAATGCGTAAGCTTCCAAATATAAAAACTAACTTAATATCATATTCTTTAAAGCACACAAACTTACTTCAGTCATAATAAGTAAATAATTTATGTATAAAATAACAAACAACTTTATGAGAATAACAATTCAAATACTTTCAAAGAATTAAATTCATCAGAAATGAGAATAATGTTGATAAAATGAACACAATGGTCTGGAACAATAGTTTAGTGAGAAAATATCAAAATGCTATTGAAAATAATATCACAACTCTTGGTATGCTTGGGATTGCTAAATCATTTAAAAATTTAAATTATAAAATCTCTCATATATAGAAGCGACATAAAATTAGGGATCTTAATATAAAAGAAGATGGCTATGATGAGTGTTATGGTATGACTCATATACCATATAAGAGACAGATGCTGGAACGAAGAGGAGCGGAAGAATCTTTCTAAATCGGGGGAGTTTTCTTATGTGGGTTGGGGATGAGGTACATGTGTAATTTGGTAATTATATATTGTACTCCAGAGTTTTCTAAGGTTATAAATAGGTCTGTATGTAACCTTAGGTCTTATCCCATATTCAGTATCCTGTGCTTTTTTCTGAATATTGAAAAAAGTCGCTGCTCTGCTCCCGAGGACGTAGACATTTTTGCCGAATCTCGTTAAATCTCTATGCGTTCTTCTGGATTTGTGTCGATTCTTATTTTTCTTCGCACTAATTTCTCAACAAGTGGTATTGGAGCGAGGTTATAGGGTTTCTGAGGAGATCGCCACAGAAAGTTCGGCGAATTCGACGGCTTGCGAGAAAGCTTCAGCGACGCAAGATTCAGGGAAGGAGAATTTGAAGGTTTAGGAGCTGCGACTCTTCACGCGACAGGGAGGATCGACGAAGGCAAAGCGATAGCTCGCGGGAACGATCGTTCGCGAGAAGCCCTTTTCGGCGGCGACAGACAGAGCATCGTTCGCGAGCGGCGAAGGAGGAGGCTTCTGCGACAGGTTCAGCGAGGGTTCCTTCCGAGCGACAGGAGGGCGATTGGCCTCAGGCGGAAGCGGCGGAGGAATTGGACTGTAGAGGAATATTCCATTCGATTTAATTAAGAAAAATTTAATGAAGGAAAACTTAATTAAGAGAATTTTTTTCAACCCTTTTTTTTGGGAAAGATTCTGAGCAAGGAATTGCAGAAAAAATTGTTGTAGGATCAATTTCAAATGTCAATTTATGGTGCAAAATTCGAGGTGATGAAGTTCTATGGAACTGATAACTTTGAATTGTGACAAACAAGAATAAAAGATCAGTTGACGCAACAGAGAATCTTGAAGGCTTTGCGTACAACAAAACCAGATGCCATGGAGGATAAAAATTGGGAAGAATTGCAACAACTATACTCTTATGCCTGGGAGATGAGGTTATGTATCACGTGATGAATCTGAAATTTTCAGGCGAGGTATAAAAGAAATTGGAAACTCAGTTTATGACTAAATCCCTGACGAATAAATTGTATCAGAAGTAAAAGCTGTCTGGGTTGAAGATGCAAGAGGGTTCAAATCTGGCGCAACATGTGAATGACTTCAATCAAATAATCACTGATTTATCACGGCTTGATGTGAGTATTGAGGATGAAGACCGAACAATGATTATGTTGTGTTCATTGCCTTCTTCTTATGAACACCTGGTAACTACTCTGACATATGAGAAAAAAACTATCAAAATTGATGAGATTACTGCAATATTGTTGGCTCACAACCAGCAGAAACAGAATGCAGGAAAAAACTCTCAAAAAACTTTTCTGACGACAATTTATATGTTAAGGGTAAGCAGGATCGTGGAAGGAAGAAAGAGAATGAGGGTTCTGGAAGACGAAATTCCAGATCTAAATCGAAAGACAAAAAAACAATTCATTGCTACAAGTGCAAGGAGCCAGATCATATGAAGAGAGATTGTCCAAAGCTCAAGAAGTAGACTGGGGAGAAAAGTGATGGATTATCGAAGTCTGTAAATGTGGTGCAGAGTGACAGTTCAGATTGCAGTGATGGCGATATGCTTTCAGTTTCATCAACTCAGTTCACAGATGCATGAATTCTTGATTCAGGATGCTCTTATCACATACACCTAACAGAGAGTGGTTTACTTCATAATGTCAACTAATTCTGACTCAGTTTATCTAGGTGATGATAAATGCTGCAATATTGTTGGTATTGGTGAAGTCAGAATTCAGATGTATAACGACACTGTTAGAACATTATGTGTTGTCAAACATATTCCAGATCTGAAGAAAAATTTGATTTTCATGGGTACTTTACATAAAAATGATTTTATTCCTAAGGCAGATAAGGAATGTGAAACCATCAGAATTGTTAAGGGTATATTGACTGTGATGAAAGGAAAATTAATTGCAGGTAATATCTACAAACTGTTGGGAAATACAGTTGTAGTGAAGTTCATTCTGGTGAGTTTGATGATGATAGTACAAAACTATGACATATGCGTTTGGGTCATCTTAGTGAACGTGGGATGACAAAATTGCATAAAAGAAACCTGTTGCATGGTGTTACTCGATCTTTTCTTTGTAAGTTCTGTGTTCTTGGAAAACATACTAGAGTCAATTTTATGACTGGAAAACACAAAACTGAAGGGATTCCTGATTATGTGCATTCTGATGTATGGGGGCTCTACCAAAGAATTGTTAGTTGGAGGATCTCAGTATTTTGTTACATTTATTGATGATTTCTCCAGGAAAGTTTGAGTGTATTTCTTAAAGCAGAAATCTAAAGTATTCTTTAAATTCAAGCTGTGAAAAGCTGATGTGGAAAGCCAACTGGCAGAAAGATCAGGTATTTGAGATCTGACAATGATACAAAATACACAGATTCACAGTTTCAGAAGTACTGTGAGGAGCATGAAATTTAGAGTCATTTTTCAGTGCGCAAGGTACCACAGTAGAATGGTGTGCAGAAATGATGAATAGACCCTTAACTGAAAAGGCAAGATGCTTGAGACTGAATGAGGGCTTCCTAAGAGTTTCTGGGCAGAGACTGTGAATATGGCATGTTATCTCATCAATAGATCGCCTCGTGCATCGTTGGGTGACAAAGTCGCAGAAGAGGTATGGACAGGTAATCCAGTTAATTTCGATCATTTACAGATTTTTGATTGTTCTACTTATATGCATGTACCCAGAGATAAAAGATCAAAAAACTTGATGCAAAATCCAAAAAGTGTATCTTTCTGGGCTACAAGAAATATTTGAAAAGATACAAGTTTTGAGATCCGATTGTAAAGAAGATGGTGATCAGCAGAGATGCAGTTTTTGATGAACAGTCCATGTTGTAGCAAAATCAGTTCCAGTTCAGTTGCAGTGCAGATGGATTTAGAACAACATCCAGAAACAACTAAGAGAGTTGAAGGTTCAAATCCAACACCTGGTGATTCCATTCCAGATGATCTGCAGAATTATAATCTAGCTAGAGACAAACAGAGACGCACTAATATAAGACTTCCTAACAGATTAGGTTACAAAGACTTGGTCTCTTGTGCACTTCTCATCAGCAACGATAATGCAACCACTTTTTAAAGAGCTATCACTAGCCAGGAGAATGAGAAATGAATGAGTGCAATGGTTGAAGAAATGAACTCTTTACAGAAAAATCGCACATGGGAGCTAATTCAACTTTCTGAGGGAAAGAAAACTATTGGGTGCAAGTGGGTCTACAAAAGGAAACCAGTAGTATCAGAGAAAGAAGGAGAAAAGTTCAAGTCTTGACCTGTAGCAAAGGGATTTTAACAGCAGAATGACATAAATTATGATGAAATCTTTTCTCTTGTAGTCAGACATTCTTCAATCAGAGCAGTGCTTGTATTAGTAGCTATTTGAGATTTGCATTTGGAGTAGATGGATGTTAAAATTGCTTTCTTGCAAGGTGATTTCGAGGAGCAGATTCACATGGAACAGCCAGAAGGGTTCACTCAACCTGAACATGAGCATCTGGTTTGCAGATTAAAGATATCGCTGTATGGGTTGAAACAGTCTCCAAGACAATGATACAAGCGATTTGACTCATACATAATTTAGATTGGTACAAACGATATGAGTATGATTGTTGTGTTTATGTGAAGAGCCTTGTTGATCGTTCTATTATTTTTCAGTTACTGTATGTTGACGATATTCTGATTGCTGCAAAGAATATGAATGATGTTCGTGGTTTGAATGCTTTATTGAGCTAAGAATTTGACATGAAAGACTTGGGTCCTACGAAGAAGATTCTTGGAATGGGGATTCATCGAGATAGAGGCTCAAGACGATTATGTTTATCTCAACGAAGCTATGTTGAGAAAGTGTTGGAAAGTTTTGAGATGAGCAAAACAAAGCCTGTGAGCACTCAATTGACAAATCATTTTAAGCTTTCTTCAGACCAATGTCCTAAGACAGATACAAAACTTGAAGGCATGACAAAGATTCCATATGCCAGTGCAGTTGGCTGCTTGATGTATGCAATTATATGTACTCGTCCTGATTTGACTCATGCTGTTAGTCAAGTCTGCAAATACATGTCTAAACCAGGAAGTCGACATCGAAAAATAGTCAAATGAATTTTCAGGTATCTGAAGGGTACCGTAAGACATGAAATTATTTTTGGCAGTCAGCAGGATGATCCTTCAGTTGTGGGGTACGTTGATTCTGACTATGCTGGTGATGATCTATAACTGGGTATGTGTTTACACTTGGTGGATGACCTATATATTGAAAATCAACAATTCAATCTATTGTGACATTATCTACAACTGAAGCTGAGTACATGCTAATAGCTGAAGCTGCAAAAGAAGCCTTATGGCTTGTTGTGCTAGTAAAGGAACTGACATTGAGCAAGGTGTTCAGTTGCATTGTGACAATCAAAGTGCTATTTATCTGGCTAAGAACCAGGTGTACCATGCGAGAATCAAGCATATTGATGTCAGGTTTCACAATATCAGAGAATTGGTTGCTTCTGGTGAGATACTGTTGCAGAAGGTTTATACTGATGAAAATGCAGCTGATATGTTGACCAAGCCAGTTACTATCAACAAGTTCTTGCATTGCTTGGACTTGTTGAATGTTGCAGTTGCTAGAGAAGCATGGTGACCCAACCCACTTCAGTCTGTAACAAACTCCATGATTTATTTCTCCTAAGGGGCTGGATATTCACCAAGGTGGAGATTTGTTATGGTATGACTCATATACCATATAAGGGACAGATGTTGGAATAAAGCGGAGCGAAGCGGAAGAATCTGTCCAAAAATACCATATAAGGGACAGATGTTGGAATGAAGCGGAAGAATCTGTCCAAATTAGGGGAGTTTCCTTATGTGGGTTGGGGGGAGGTACAAGGGTAATTTGGTAGTTACATATTGTACTTTAGGGTTTTCTAGGGTTATAAATGGATCTGTATGTAACCTAAGGTCTTATCCCATATTCTGTATCCTGTACTCTTTTTTGAATATTGAAGAAAGTCGCCGCTCTGCTCTCGAAGGCGTAGACATCTTTGCCGAACCTTGTTAAATCTCTATGTTCTTCTGGATTTGTGTCGGTTCTTGTTTTTCTTCGCACTAATTTCTCAACATTGAGTCAGTTACTTGAAAAGTTAAAATATAATGTAAATAGTCATTTTGGCACGATCTTTCTAAAATGTAGAAATGAAGGAGCATGTGTTAATCCAAATAAAACTATATTGGACAAGACACCAACTAGAAATAAAAATCAAAATTATAATGTCTTCAAATGATTTTGGATTTCAATATAGTGTTAATAATATTTAAAGATGGTAGTCCAATATCGCCAATATGGTTAGGTAAAGTAACAATATTCCAATCAATGATATTCAATTTTTTCTCTATATTATTATGGTGAAAAAAAATTTTAGACGTAGAAAAACTTTTTTTATAAGACTTCTGGTAAGGTAGTAGAATGAATTCAATTATAAAGGTAACCCCATATGATAGTTTTAATCAATTGAATCCTACCAACAGTAAAAAAAAATTTCTACTTACCACCAACAAACCACAAATAAAATTTATCAAAGAATTTTAGACAATTCATAATATTTAGTTTGGAAGACTTAATAGTGAAACCTAAATATTCTTAAGGCAAATATTTCATATTAAAATCACTAAATTGATAAGTTTATTGTTGCATATAAGAAACCACAGTCTTAACAAAAAAAAAAAAGTCATTAACATGAATAAAAACATACCAAACCAGGGTTAGAAACCATGCTATTAAGAATCAAAGACACCTTTATTGGTTTCTCAGACCACAAAAACAAAAAAGATTCAGTAAAAAGAATAGAAATAATCTTATAAATAGTTTTACCAAGAGAAATAAGTCTAAAATCATTAAAAAATGTAACACCAAACTTCTTAAGGATAATAACAATAACATAATGTTTAATCCTATTATGTAATTTAGTAGCAGCAAAAAATACTTGATAATGTCATTACAAGTCCGCCCAGTAATATGTCAAGTATTCTTACAAACTTAGAAATAAAACTATCAGGTCGAGGGGCTTTATCGAAACATATGAATTGAAAAACATAAGTGATGTTAATATTTCTGAAATGGAGGAGTAAAATAACAGTATCAACACAAGAAGTTTGGATATTAATAGGAAAATTGTCAGCATAAATATTGAACAGATTAGAATAAAAAGAAATAGCCTTTTTAGCAATATCATTTTAAATGATGAATAGAACTGTTATTAACCAAATTCTCTTTAATAAAATTAGAACTATGTCCAAGTTTAATTTACTGATAAAGAAAATTGATATCATTTTCACCTTAGTGGGTCGACAATATTTGGTGTTTTGTATAATCAATTTATACTCACAAGTAATACATTTATAAGATCCTTATGATTAGGAAAAGTTAGGGCAAATAAATCTTTTCTAAGTGGATTATTTTCAAGCTGACACGTAATATATGTTACTTACTCTTAAGTTCAACAATAAAATTAGAAAAGAAGTTAGAAGAAGACTACTACCAACTTTTAAAATCATATTTAACATTCTTTAGTTTTTTATAAAGAGCAAAAAGAGGATCATATTTAATCGGGTAGCTCGAAATAATATTAATAACAAAAATAAAGTTAGCACCGTGATTCAAATAATTTCATACATATATCTACAATGTAATTTAATGATATTGCTTAAGCAAACATATATTGATAGGAGAATAGGGGTTCATAACTAAAAAAAAAATAGTAAAGAATGTAACGAAGCAGAATTACATAAAATTCTGTTTTATAATCATTTGATAGGGTTATTTAACTGGTTACTAAACCAACTATACAAATAACCTGTATTTTGAAGCTCCAAAAAGCTTGTCGAAATGATAGAATTATTAAAATCAATAAGCCTGCAAAGGATATCAACTTTCTCTTCAAACCTGCAATACAATTAAAAAAGTATTCTTAATAATGGAACTAATAGAATTTTCTGAAATCCGTTTTAAGCATTATTGTTAGCATAAATAATATTAATAAATAAATTTTAAAGGAAGAATAGAAAATGTGTTCATCAATATATTGACAATTAATATCTAAAACAGAAAAAAATTAAGATAATAGCATTTCATTAACTCAAATTCTATCATTATTAGCAACACTAAAATTATCAATGCATTCTCATTAATTTTTTTTTTTTAAATAGTTAAGAGAAATACTGCCAAAGACATAAGAGAGATAATATTTAGTTTTTAAATGACAAATTAGATTAAACTTATTATATTTAAAAATATTTATACAATTGGCAATATGTGTTTTATTATTGAGCCATTAAATTTTCCATGGTAACAATATCAAGTTATAATAGCAAAACAAAATTAATTACAGGGATTTCTCCATTTTAGTCTCCCTTTCTTAGTCTTTAAAAAAACATAAAGGAATAACATTTTTTAACTTTTAAAATAGCTTTAGATGACGTCTTACTTTGTGAGCGACCTGTAGATAAATTCTGAAGATTGACTCGCAGAGAAATATTTCCATTCAATTTAGAAGATTCAACATTTATGAAAATATTTGGCAAGACAAGGAATGCTTCTACAATTTTATCAAAAAGTTTAGAATTATTAGAAGAAACATCTGCAGATATATTAAAGTCTGGTGCATGTACGGGGTTTAGGATGTTGCAATTATGGCAGGGGTAGGTAGAGGAAGAAATGTACTCTATTTATTTGGGGCCTTTAGCCAGCATTATATTTACTTTTCCTCATTCTATAAAAAATAAGAATAATGACAGAATGATGATGATTGTAGATTTAAGATAAGAAGTATGATCATGAGTAAATGTAGAACACTATTTGCAATGAATCTATTTCCACTCATAAATCATAAGTAAACTAATTTCTTTTTCTTTAACATCCAGGATAATAGAATCAAGAAAAATAGAATTTATAGCTATTCAAATACTAATTCTAACAAAAGACAAATGTGTTATCCTAGCTGTAAGAGAATCAACAACTAATGGAATGCTAATTTTATTAGCAATTTTAAAAATATCATTTTCAGTTCAACAACACAAAAAAAGATCGGGGAAATTTACTCAAATCAGGACTCTTAAAATTTTATTTTCAATCAATTTGTAATTGTGAGATTATTGATTAAAAATGAAAAGCTTACCATTGATAAACCAATGTCCTCCCATTAGGACCAACTCTAAATCCTCAACACGGTAAAATTTGAAAAGGAAAAAGAGACAAGATCAATATCACTTTTGAGCTTCTAGATCTTTGCTAATAACTTCAAGTTACGATAGAATGATATTTTTTTTTCATAAATTCACAATTAACCAATGTAAAATTTCATTGTTTAGAGCTATCATTGATTTCTTGATTCAAGAAACAAACTTTATATTCTGAATGAGAAATGTAAGAAATGTTAAAGTTAGAGGAGTTAGAGAGATGAGACAAAATAAATCCTTTTCAGTTGAGATAAGGGTTATGATCAAGCAACTAACGAGAAGAAGAAGAAGTAAGAGGAAAGGAAGATGAATTCATGACAAATTAAAGGGGCGAAGCCCCTAAAAAAAAAAAAAAAGATGTCAACAGACTATTGGAGGAAATGATCGCTAAAATTTTTCAATCGAGAAAGGAAAAAAAATTAGAAAAACCTTGAAACCCTAGTAGAGCTCTCTCAAAAACCGCCAGTCTTAGAAGGAGAAAATAAATTTTCTTACTTTGGTAAATATGAAATAAAATATGATGGAAGAACAAGCTTGATCAAAGAAAAAAGATTTAACTTGCAATTGACCTCCGTGTTTAGCATTGACAAATTATTGTTTGGAACTAGATTTGACGAGCATTGATTTAAAGGGTGAAATAACAAACAACTAAGCAATTTGAGTCCAACTTCACCGTCTTCTGATCAAGTAACAATGCTCTCATTGCTGATTGCTAGAATCTTCTAATCTTAGAGCCTTATTAATCATACTAATAAATTGTAATAATAAGTGAAATAGAAAATTAAAAAAATTGATTATTATGATGAACCATATTATTTCATGTATAAATATTGTTTAGATTAAAAATAAAAAATCAAATGCACTTGGATATGTTTTGAATATATATATATATATATATATATATATATTCAAAACATATGCAAGTGCATTTATTTTTTGAATTGTTATTCTCATAAAGCTGTATATTATTTTCTTATTATGACTAGAGTAAGTTCATGTGGTTTAAAGACTATGCTATTGAGTTTGCTTTTCATATTCATTAGTTTATGCATGAAGGTCTTAAAATCTTTGATGTTCTTATTACTAGCAGCATCTCAGTTTATCTGAACAACTTCGTCTGTACGGATAGTTTGGAATCTCATAATCACCTATTTTTTAATATTCTGATTACCATGCTTTGTTTAACTGCTGCATTCACAATAGAAATTTCTTTGCTGCTCCTAGTAATGCGCATTAAAATTTTTATCATTTTGAGAATATCACTTGTAAAATTTCTAAAAGATTTATCTTTTGACCATTCATATTACTGTTTATTACATTTAGTAAGAGAGAAAATATAGGATTTGTAAGCATAATGATCCTACTGTTTTGATGGATGTGCTGAATGTTGAGTTTGTTTAATGACAGCTTCAGATTAGGCCACACTATTTTCCCATACTGGCCGGTCATTTTAAAGACCTCTGTCTGTTGAGGAAAAATTATTGCGTGCGGACGTCAGTTGCGTCAGGTGTCCGATCTGGACCATCAAAAAAAATTGAGTGGGTCCCATTCTAATAACAAAAAAAAAACAAAAAGATGTATCCCAGATTGGACACCTGACGTAAATTGGTGTCCGCACGTAATAATCGCTCCTACCAAACACTTTCAACATTTTACTGGTTGCTATGCCCGCTCATTGGTTTCATGTTGGATTTCCTCTTGATTTTTTGTTATATTGACTCCTTTTTTTTAATTTTTATCTTGATTGTCATTTTCCATTTTAGATACGTTTTTTGTGTATTGTTTCACGGCTTTGCAATTCTCTGTTTCCATTTTAATAATAGCAGGGCTGGCTCTCATTTTCTAACCAAAAAAAAAAAAAAAAAATCAAATGTGTCGTTGCGAAGATGCTCTTTAAATAGAACTAAGATGGGTAATTTTCAGGCTCCTATAACGACATGACACTCATTTGGCAAATGTTGCCTCCATCGACCATGTTCATGCTTGGCTCAATAAACAATAAATGCATCGAATACCCACTTAGTCCTATCGAGCAAGTTGGTCAGCCTAATAACTCAGATAATAAATATTGTAATTAATCAAACATTTTCTTATTAAATGGCATTCAAAGCTAACCGAGCCTTTTACATACATATCACCCATTTTTTACATATTTAAATTTTATTTTCTTACCTTTCTTTTACATACATATCACCCATTTTTTACATATTTAACTCCTAAATTTTATTTTCTTACCTTTATTCAACAAAGGGTTGAAATTCACACATTTTTTTCTATCAGTGAGGTTACATGTATAAAACTTGAAGTTTAGATGATAAATATGTAAATACAAGGAATGAAGTGGCATGCTTGTAAATCTTCCCGTTTATTTAAAGAAGAGGATTTAAATAAATTTCTTTTAATATTAAGAAAAGTAGATACAAATGTATGGTTAACTGATGGATGTTTTTCTATTGAGCTAACAAATGTCCAGTAAGACGAGCCGTCGTGGAATGCTGCGCATCAGAGCCGGAGAGGGCGATGCAGGTACAAGACGATAGCGCGTTTGAGAGCGATCGGGCGGCGGCAAGAGAGTGAATTGCGAGGGAAGCTCGAGCGGGTAATGGAACGGGTTCGGGTGCGGCGACTAAATACTTGTCTAGTTTTGGGTGAGAATGCTCTTTCTGCATGGTGCTGGCAGCGGTTTCAAGCGAAGAGCTGATTTAAGCGCTATCGGAACTCGGAAATAGGTAAAGTTGATTCATGTTTATATTTGTTTGAATTGATAAGGCCTAGGTAGCTTTTATTTTTAAGGAAACTTCGTTAAGGTTTTGGTTTGGATAGGAGGAACAGACTAAGAGTTGGAGATGGTTCTGAGTGTTATATGTAGGAAGGAGTAGAACAATAGTAAGGCATGTAAATAAAACAGAAAAAAATAGGATTTAAGTGATGAAACTTGAAGGTTAGAATTTTATTAAATGATAAATATTGCTTTCTATATTTTAATACTTGTGAGATATGAAAAATTAAATCCTAACTTTAATGAAGTTAGAATAAATTAGTCAATTTAAATTAATCAGAAAATATAATGAAATATTTTGATTCAAAGCATTGTGTTTATGTTATAAAATTTAGTCTAGAAATATTTAATTTGTAATTTATAAAAAATTTAAAAGAGCAATGTAAAGGAAATTTTAACCTTATTGTTGAATTGTTTTAGGACTAGGGTCCTGTATCGTTCATGAGTACATACAAACTAATAAAATTTCAGTTTTTTACAAAAAAAAGGTGGAAGAAAGAGATGGGTGTATGGCCCGAAAGATGTCTCAAAGATTATCTATTGAACTCAGGTCACCGGTATGCCAAAATATTGGGCTTGTCGTAGGCTTTTAGAGCTACACTTTTTTTTAGAGAAGGGGAACCTCATATCTCTTAGCTTGTCTTTTCTTTTATACGAGGAAAAATAATAAAGTTATCTTTAGTATTGCATGATTTCCAGCGATGGTAACTGTGATGTGGATGTTTGGCAACATTTTCAAAAATTGATGGACATACGTATTGCTGGTAATCATGATCATCTTTAGCAGTTATATCTTTCTAGTGGTGAAAGAGACAAGGTCAACCACTTCGACGGTTGTGCTCAGTTTAGTCACTTTGGTAGGTGGGCTCAGTTCGATCATTTCAGCAGGTCGTGCTGTAAACGAGCTGAGATTGAGCGAGCTCAGGCTTGGCTCATGTTTGGCTCGTTCGAAATTGCTTGTGTTTGAAATCGTCTCATGAACAATGTGTTTGTGTTTTACTTGATTTAAATATTCTTGTTTGTGTTCGGCTTTAAATCGGCTCATTAAAGTTTATCAAAAAGAATAGATGTAGGGTGTTAGATTCGAACTTGCACCAACAGTGTGTAATAGAAAGTGTAAATTCACAAGACTACATGAACTGTTATGATTTAAACATACATATAAATATTTATAATATATTATTATATAAATAAAAGTTGCGAGCTCTTTGGATCCCTTTACTGTAGCACTTCAGAGGGCTGGTTTGGCGGATGAAGTTTCATCCCCTCTATTTGAATCTTCCTCATCAACAAAGATTTCCATTGCTTTGAATAATCCGGTGGAGGCTCTACTTCTCGATGTGATTGAGGAACAAGAGGAAACCTGTGCGGCGATTTTTGTCTGGCTTGACTTCGTCGGTGACAATGTTTGTCTTTCTAAGCCTTCGAGTAATGTTTTTTGTGGCAATGTCTCAAAAGTTTGTTGTGGTAATGCAGATGAGGCGGGGGAGCAAGAACCTTCTATGAGAATGACGTTTGGAGATCTTTTACAAAAATGGGAGATCCCTTTAAAATTCATGTTGTTGTGGGCAAAGCTATGGGTCAGAAAAGTGCTGGTCCGTTCTCGAAGGGTAATGTACCAATGTTTCTTTCCTTGATGAATTTGATTTGTTGCTTTTAAAGATTCCAATCCATCAAATCATTGAGGTCTCCGAGATGGGCATTACTGAAGTCATGGCCCCATCTAGTGTTGCTCACTTTGTTAATGTTTAGTTTGTCGAAGAGATGACAAATTCAACTACCTAGAGGCTTCCAACTTTGACAGTAGGGGTTGCACCAGAGCCCAATCCCGTAACCGGTTTCATCCCCCACCCAGATTTTCGACATACTTTGTCCGACCATATGACAATGCTAGAGGGTGAACTCATGGGACGTGCGAGGACATGTTGCTATTTTGGAAGCTAAAGAACTAGTTACTGATTTAAAGGCGCAAGAGTGAATGACTAAACTCAAGGAGGATCTTACCAAAGTTCGCAGGAGAGTGTAGTCTGTGGAGGCCAATTTGGCTTTTTCCCGACAACACAAAGAAGAATTTGCTGACATCCGCTTAAGGATGGAGACCGTCGAGGATGAATTGTTGTTTGTTCCACAACACCTTGAGTTGGGCAATCCTAATAATTTTGTGGCTGCCGACTGCCTATTACTTTGACAGCTTCTTAGTGCTGAAGTTATTGTAATAGATGATATCAGGAGGACTGATTTGTATCTTTGCTATGCATAATCATGTAGTTAATATTTTGTTGAAATCCTTATTTTTCAACTTTGAATTTTTACTCGTAGAAACTTTCATTTTTGAAGCGAAATATTTGATATCTAAATGTTGTCTTCGGCTGTCTGGATGCCTCAAAATGCGGTACCAACATTTTTATATTCTATAGTTTATAGTTTTTCTTTAGTCCGCATCAGAGGGTTGTATTTCTTATATATCTAGGGAAATAAGGGGTAAGAGTAGTTTTGCTTTTTATTTTTTATTTCTTCAGAGCGCTTCCCGCTTTGTCGTATTTTTCATCTTGTAATATTTGAGATGGCGTCAGGGATGGAGGAGTGGGGTTCGTACGCCTTACTTTCTTCGCTAAGGTAACAGATAAGTGTTTCGACAGACGATGAATTGCTAGCAGAAGCTCAATCTAATTTTCTATCAGAATATGTCATGACCTTGAGATTGCTCAAGAAGAAAGAGACTCCGAATATTGTTTATGAGCATGAAGTATTGGTTTGCTTCGAACAATTCATTATGGCTTGAGGTTCCCGCTGTGTGCAGAGCTGGTGGACATTTTGAATTTCTTCATGCTTGTTTTAGCTCGCTGACACTACCATTGCCGGTTTCTAAGCCTCAGATGTGAAAAGTGGAGGTTTTCGTTAGGTAGTCGATAACCAACATAAAATTTGTCGAAAATCATGATATGAATCCTTTTGATTATTGTGTAAATGCTAGGGCGTCTCCTAGAAATGACGTGCTGTATGACCTGAATACAGTGAAAAGTGTGCAAGGGCCGCTACACTGGCGCCCTGGTGTAGTTGAAAAGTGTGCAAGGGCCGTGTGCAAGGGCCGCTACACTGGCGCCCTGGTGTAGTGTCAAATAAGCATGTGTTCTCACATTACTGACAGATGCGAGTAGAGAAGTTAGTCCATGAAACTAAAATTAGGATAAGATCTTGGAGTATAAGTACTCTTAATGAAATTAGTTGATATTATGATTCATAGAAAGATAAATATCTTATGTATTCAAGAAACTAAATGTGTTGGATAAAAGGCTAAGGAGATTGTTAACTTAGGTTTTAAACTTTGGTATTTAAGTAAGAGTCGCACTAGAAATTGTGTAGGTGTTATTATAGATAAGATTTTGAAAGATAATGTTGTAAAAATTAATAGAATTGAAGATAGGATTATATCTCTTAAGATTATTGTTAATACTAAGATTTTTAATATTATAAGTGGTTATGTTTCTCAAGTAGGTTTATATTATAGACTCTAAAGAAAAATTCTGGAATGACCTAGAAGACTTAATACAAATAATATCTCTTGATGAAAGATTTTTTATTGGAGGAGATTTAAATGAACATGTTGGTAGATTGGTAGAAGATTTTAAAAATATTAATGGTAGCTACAATTTTGGAGTAATTAATGAAGAAGGTAGAACCATCTTAGATTTTACTTTAGCATATGTTTTTGTTATTGCTAATACTTTATTCAAGAAAAGAGAAGCATATTATTACCTATAAGAATGGATCTAATAAAACACAAATTGATTATTTTCTTATGGGAGGAGGAGATTATCGAGAATGTTAAGATTGTAAGGTCATTCCAAGTGAGAATTTAAGTGCTTAACATTGACTATTCTTTATAGATTTTAAAATGAGTTGTAAAATAAAGAATATTAAGAATCATTGTCGTAGAATTAGATAAGAGATCCTAAAAAACAAATAAAATTATTTTATGAGTAAACTTCAAGATTTTAAAATTTGAGGTGTTCATAAAGATGCAAATTCTATGTGGGATAAAATAACAAACTCTATTAAATAAACAACAAAAGATGTACTTGGAGAATTAAAAAAAAGTTTCTATAAATAAAAATAGTTGGTGGTAAAATAATAATGCGCACGAAAAGATAACATATAAGACATTATGTTATAAAAATTGGTTTAAATGTAAAAGTTTAGAGAACTAAAAAACATATAGAATGACCCCGTAGGGAGTTTAAGAGAATAATTTGTGATGCTAAAAATTCTTTTTTTAGTGATTTTTATATTAGATTAGATACTAAAGAGTGAGAAAAATATATGTATAAACTAGTCAAGCAAAGAGAAAAGAAAAGTAAAAATTCTACTCGAGTAAAATGTATTAATGATAAAAATCAAAAGGTACTTTTCTTAGAGAAAGATATTTAACATATGTGGGTGAATTATTTTGATAAATTTTTTTAATGAAGTTTTTGAAAATACGACCGACCTTAGTGATCTTAATGTCGTTAACAATAATAAAATGTTTCATTTTTACCGTCGTATTAGTAAAAAAAGAAGTTGATGAGTCTTTAAAGAAAACTAAGAGTGGTAAGCCTGTAGGATCTGATGGAAATATATATGAAATTTGGGAGTTTCTTGGCTTACTAAATTCTTTAATATTATTTTAAAGACTAAAAAGATGTCTGAGGAGTGAAGGAAAAGTATTATAGTCCCCAATTTTAAGAATTAAGGGGACATACACGAGTGTTAAAATTATAGAAGAATTAAGTTGATGTCTCATATTTTAAAATTATGGGAGAGGTTAATTGAACATAGGTTAAGATGTTTTACAAAGATTTCCCATAATCTATTTGGATTTATGTCGGGCAGGTCTACTATGGAAGTTATACATTTATTGAGATGTTTGAGGATGTACATATGATTTTTATTGATTTAAAAAAAAGCTTATGATAAGGTTCCAAGAGATATCCTTTGGAGAGTTATAGAGAAAAGATTTCCAAGGATGTAATGCTCTATAGCACTGAAATTTGCCTTTAAAAGAGAAACATGAAACTAAGTTAATTGTTGCTGAGATGAAAATGCTTAGGTGGATAAGTGGCTTTACACTTAGAGACAAAATGCAAAATGAATATATCCGTGATAGATTTGGTGCAACTCCAGTGGTTAGAGAGAGTCGTCTTAGATGGTTTGGTCACATTAAACGTCGACCATCTGATGATCCAATTAGGAGAGTAGATGTTTTAGATTTGACTATGTTAAGAAAGACAACAGTAGACCTAGAAAGACTCGAAGCATATTGTGCAAAAAATGATATTAATTTATTAGAATTAAATGAAAATATGACACTCAATAGGACGCAATGGAGAAAAAATATTCATGTAGCCGACACCAGCTAGTGGGATAATGGTTTTTTTGTTGTTGTTTTAGCCAACATAGGGCTTATTTTGGTCCACGAACTTGTTTCATAAAGCCTTTCAGTTGAAGTTGCAGAGTGATCGACTGATCGTTTTCTCCCCTTGGTTGAAATGTTGGATCATTCCAACAAGATTCTCGTTGTCTGGAAGGAGTGATTCTACTTTGCTCGTAGCAAAAGTTGAAGTATTCCGATCGAAATGCAATGATCGGGAATATAGATGCATAGTCTCTTGTCACTGATGACTGAGGAAGAGAAGATTCTTCGTCCCTTTGAGGAAAGTGCAGATTGCTATTATTTGCTTTACCTCATCTACTTTTCTCTTGGAGTTGCTGAAAGGTGAATCTCCTTCTTTGCGTTGTTTAGCTAATTATTTTTGCTAGCAACTGATGTGGATTGAACCTTACAATTGTAGATGAGAAACATAGATCAATCGTGTGTATCGCCGACCTGATTGTTGCTATTCAGAGTCTTCCAATGCTTCCTAGCATTCTGAGGCCTTCAATTTTGGCGGTCAACATCATCGATGAAGAAGAATGTTGAGTACCACAGATGCCTCCCCATTGCGATGTGGTTTGCGTAGCATATTCTAGGTTTTTGCGATAGGGCCCCCCCTGCAGGCCCTCCTATAAGCCGAGTAATACTGCCCGAGCCGGAAGGAAAATGAAGGTTATCCTCGAAGAGGAGCCTTGACGAAACACCCTAATTGGAGTGTGAGGCAGTCGAGGTTTAGAAGAGTCAAAAAAACTATTAATGAAGCTTCTCTATTGGAGCTTCTGTGGATTACCTTTGTAATGGAAGGCTTAGTTATGATCATGAATCAAGACAAGAGTTGAGTGTTGGTCGATTTGATTTGAGATTAGTACCCTGATGGAGCGTACTCGCCGACATCATATCATTATATTCCGGTGGTCAGTTCAAAGAACCTAAGAGAGATGACCTGAGACCTTAAGCAAGAGGACCGTCGTGTTCCTTTGATGGAGACTGTCCTGATAGTGGGCTTATACAATAGGCGTGTTTCATCGAGCCCTTGTGATGGAAAAGAAAAAGTTTTAAGCTTTTCAAAGTGAATTGCATAATAGAGTCTCTCTTCAAGAATTTTATTTTGCTGAGTTGCAATCGAAGCTGAAGACACTTGGAGAAAGAAAAGCTTGGCTTGGAATGCAATGTGATAGAATATGCCTATAAAAATGTTACTTTTGAGTGGCAAATAATGATGCTGATGTTTGATAAATAGAAACTTGAAAGGAAATTGTCAAAAAAAAGGCGGTTTATGCGACATTTAAACAAGTTGCTAGAAGAATTCATGATTCGGATGTTCAGACGAGGGAAGATCTTCAATAAGTTATCCATAGAGAAAGAGAATTTTTTAGAGCACTCTAGGATGAGTTGGAGAGATTCCATGTTCTGACGGTTGATCTGGAGAAGTGAATGGCGAATATGGGAACTGAAAAGAGACCTTGTCCCGCCTTATCACGTCTTAGGATTATGACGATATTATAACAAAAAAATTATGATCAAACCCTGGAATCCATCTTATGGTTGTTAGTGCGTGTAGTTCTCTCTTAGGAGTGAAAAGATACCAGTTATTTCCACGAGTTCTATGATCAAAATAGAAGAGATGAAACGTCAAGTAATTTTTAACTTTTGATTGATTCGTGCCTTCTGGAATTTGGGTGGAATAAAAAATGAATTTCTATTTTATCGTGTGATAGTTTTGTTTATAGTATGTAAGCCTGTTTTGAAAAATTAGATGTGGCAGTCCATAATCACGTAAGACCCAAGCTTTTCTTTTATTTCAATATTTTGAATTTGAATGACCACTCATTTGTGGTATTTTTACGCTTATATCTTCGGAGGTCTTGCTATAAAGTTGAGGCAGCCCAATCTCCCATTTTATATATATGTCAGAGAAACATATTGTTCTTCTGACCATGCTCCTTTTGCAACTTAATCTTTGTTTTTTTTTGATTTGTAATCATAACATCTCAGTAAAGTTCTTCCAATTGTTCTTGATTGGGTTATCGTGATTGAAGAATGCAGGGGGTTATTCCTCTCTCACAACTTTGGCACTAGTTGAGAGCTGAAGCTTTCTACTCTAATGAGTTTGTCGGAGAAGTTTGAGTTGAGAGCTGAAGCTTTCTACTCTAATGAGTTTGTCGGAGAAGTATGTTTTTGAGACATCGATCACTGTTCGTGCGGCTTGAAGCGATGAAACATTGAATAGTTTGGTGGAAGGTGAAATTTGTTATTATTATGACCAGTTTAGGTTAGGCCTTTGGTTTCTTTTGTGCGAAGAGCTTGAAAATATTATAAACTTTTATGGATTGGAATTGGCACATATTCGCCCTGATTGGATGTCAGTCTTGATGTCGCTTATCGTGCTTTTGTGAGATTAGAACTTAGATTGGCTGATAGATCTATTTTGATTGCTAGTGAGAATGAAAGCGTACTCGGATGGCACAATAATCTTATCCTCCTTAATTTAATTTATTGGTCTCGAGCATAAGATCTGTAAATGAAGAAAGAAATTATTTTTTGTTTGGAACAAGGAGGGGCGAAAGATTCCTACTACACCCCAACTCCTGCAACAAACTCAGCCTTAAGTGAGTGAGCTTTTCTGAACTTGAGAAGTTTAGTTACTGTTTCATTACAAGTACACGATTTATTGTAAAAAAAATTTATCATTGTCAATTATTTGAAGAACTTTTTGCGTGGTGAGCATCTATCATTTCCGTTTACTAGGGTTTTTTTTGAGCTTTAAGAAAGATAATGCCAATTTTAGAAAATCTTCAAAAAATCATTAAATCACTAAATATTTCCTTCAGGAACTAATAGAACTAATAGAGATGCATGAATTGAGGATTTAATATATGACAACTACGCAGTGAATATAAGCTATTGCTTGAAGAATTTAGTTAAGAGGGGGTTAATGTCTCCCTCTTTGATTAGCTTTGATAAGTTTTTAGAAGTCAGCTTGCTGCCTTCGAAAGAATATCTATGTATTCTCTTTCATAGTTGTATATTTTATGCTTTGAGAAATTGTATAAATTCATGAATACCTTGTAATGATTTTTGGCTTGAAGTGACTGTGTTTTGAGACAGTGATGATAGTCTTTTTGCCCTTTTTGAATTGATAAAGTGTCGTGACATTGGATCCTTCATCTTGAGTCTTACTATACGCATGAATCGAGCATTGAGTTCTCAAGATAAGTTGTCGCCTTAGGCGGGTTAGGCCTCACATGTGGCTTATTAAGCAGTTCTTATGACAGATTTCATGGGGGACCCACTTAAACTTGCCCCAGGGATGGCTCTCGCACTACTCATTGCTTTTTACGCAAAGGAGGGAGCCTATCCGCTAGGGCTAGAATTGTGTCAATGGAAATTGTTTTTATTTTTTTGGTTTTTTGTCGCTCGAGCATTGAGGTGGCACTCATTTAAGCTGCCAGACCTGTAAAGGCTCAGGTCAACATTTATAAGAGGAAATGAAATCCTCTGGCCATAGATTGATTGTACAATTGTAATGAGTCTTAGGTTTGTCTGATCATTTTAAGCATATCCTCTGGATATGACCTGTTAGAAAGTTCAAGTTATATCAATTACGGGCAGATATGCTAATAATTGAGATGTAAGGTGTTTTGATTTTTGTCTTGACGAGGGCTATGGTTTTTTTGGTGGTGTCCATGATTGTTGTTTTG
Organism: Phalaenopsis equestris; assembly: GCF_001263595.1. Taxonomy (NCBI): domain Eukaryota; kingdom Viridiplantae; phylum Streptophyta; class Magnoliopsida; order Asparagales; family Orchidaceae; genus Phalaenopsis; species Phalaenopsis equestris. Next base: position 228,013 of record NW_018164510.1, on the reverse strand, counting down.
TGACGGCGAAGGCGGCGTGACTTTTACATATGTGACTTTCATATCTTGGAAGTGCAAATATATATAAAAGAAGGATGAAAACTCTCATGTTCTTGTGATCCTTTATAAGAAACATATTAGAAATATTACTTAAGATAGAAAAGTATATCTACATGAGGTTGGAAGAAGGTTTCGCTTACAACGAAGATGGACAAAATGATCCTCACAATCAATAGTTTAGGGCTTCTTGCTCGTTGATATCCGAAGAAGGGGGCATCTCGCTCGTTGAATTTGAACGTTAGCCTGTTTGGATTCTATTCGAGAGAAAGTCTTCTCTTAGACATCGAGAGAACTCACTTCTTCTCGTAGAAATTATTTGGGATCCCTTCTTTATGGGGAGTAAGTTCTTTTAACTTTTTGTTTTTGCTGGTTGAGGCTCATATATGACCGTTAATTGCTTCTATATTTGCTTACCACTGGGATCATCTCTCCTTTTCTTCTCATTCAATCCTTCTTGTGATGAAGGAGGAATTAAGGTGGAGAGCTCCAATCCTGAAATGTGGTTGAAGAGCGCACTGAGGGTGTTAGACTTTTGTCCATATTTCAGGATTAGAGAGCTGATATACTCTCAAAAAAGAGACAATAGAGGATTGTACCTTTGTATCTTGTTCATCGATTGAGGTCATTGTTGCTATTTGTGTTTGGATTTTGTAATTTCTTCTTAAATGTTTATAAGAAAATCTTGATTCGTTCCACCTTTGATGTTTTTTTTTTCCGACTAATCATGGCTGTAAATTCATTTATTGTCTATTAAGTTTGTTCTGAGAGAGAGCTCAAGCAAACTTCTAATTGATTTAACCGCGTTGACAATTCTTAACTTATATGTTCTTTCCTGTGATATTACTTTTAAGATTCAGGGACTCGTCGATTTTCCTATAGGTTTTTCTCTCTTGAGGACTTGTAGTTACACTTACAAGTCTTCTCATTGCCTAAGTACCTCTGACTTTCTTGAATGCCTGATCATCATTTTGGGTGAAAAAGCATATGGCCATACCCACCCTTTTTCATAGGTTGCCAGATGCTTCGTTCACATGTAGAATTTAGAGCTCATCTCTTTTTGTGTTGATTTCTTCATCTGATGATATTTTAGAGAAATCAATAAAAAAATCGGCAATAACTTGAGCTTTAAGATGCGTTTGTTTCAGTTGTGGTTGTATAAAATCTCAGTTTAAAATCTGTTGTGGAAAATTTGTTTTTCAAAAGTAGTTGGTATGTTTGAAAATTATAGTTTTGAAAGTGTTGTTTGTGGACAAATGTCTATAATTCTTCTCTGCTTATAAAGACAACTTATAATAATTTGAAACAAAACAAAACAAAACAAAACAAAACAAAATAAAAATGAGAGCAATAAAAAATGTTTTTACAACATCCAGTGCTTCTACAATGCCACCACCTGACAAAACTTTGAATGTCCTAAAATCACAAGAATGGGAAGCTTCAAACCTTTAAATAAGCTCAAAACGGTAACAAGCATTAGGCACACAGTTATGGCTAAACAACGAGAACCATGGTCCATGCACCGTCGCCCTTATCCCACTGAAATCACCAATTTCCACCTCCACAACTTTTTTCATCAATGTCTACAGTGAGAAGGCTGAGAAGCTCGAACAAATGGATGAGATGTAGTGCGACACACACGTCGATGGTATCCTCCACGAGAGAGGGTAGATGGGGAATTAGCGACATTCTCCAATGGATAAGTGGCGGTTGGAATTGGCAGAGGAACATTATGTGGAGCAGTATTGGACAGAGGGCGGCGTGAATGAGAGCTAGCGTGCAGCTGCATTCTTTCACCAAATTTTTTGATCCCGTGGATGCCACGGGGTAAATTAGGAAAAGCTGAACAGCGAACACCGGACTCGGGCCTCTAACCACTGTCGCAATTTTAATAGAAATGGGGTTGCGATTTGTACCACGGTCACCCAAAAATGTCATTCAAACACTTAAAATTCCGGTTCGGTTAAAAAATCTGGTTGAAAAGCGGAAACAGATGCACCCTTAATTGTTGTTCTGGTGTATAGATGATAGCAAATTCGCTCAATTGTACTCCCACTTGAGTAGTCTACCCGAATGATCGGGTTTGGATGACAGTGACTTCAAAGGATAATTGGTAATAACGTGCACAGTGTGAGCTAGCAAATAAGGGCGTAGCTTTCTTCTCAAAATGATGAGGGCCAGAGCGAGTTTCTCCATTATTATATACTTTCATTCAGCTCTCTGAAATATTTTGCTCATATAATAGACAAAAAATTTCTTTTTGTTCCCTTCATGAACGAGAATTGAACTGATAGTTTCTCTACTAACATCCAGGTAGATGTATAGCTCTTCCCCTGCACGGGACTCTAGAGTAGAGGAAGTGATGGTAACAAGGTTTTCAGTTGCATTTGGTAATATTAGTGCTACGAGATTGTTATTGCAAGTTGTCTAAAAAATGATTTCTATTTATATATTTCTCATTTTTTTTCTGCTACAATAAGTGGATTTTGCAGTAGATGGTGCTTGATAGATGCAATCATGAGTTTGGAAGCAGAATCTCCTTTGCATTCCTCAAGCAGCAGCGATGATTTTTTGATGTACCTTAATGCTGAGCTGGATTTGGAGGCTTCAGAATCTTCTCCTCAAGATGAAGAAGTTGATAATGCTCAGATAAGTGTTGTCGAAGAGCCAAGGTATTTTTGGAACATTTTGAATTAGTAATTTTGTATTTTGTTCTTTACTTATTCATTGTTCGACTATTCAAAAACTAAGTCAACAGTGTTTTAACTAAAAGCATATAATGAATTTCTTGAGTGCTCATCCACAAGTTTTTTTGCTGTTTTCATTGAATGCATATTTCTTGAAACAGCTCCTTTGCTTAGTGATATTGCATTTTAAATGTTATCCAGCATGAAAAAAATTGATCTTTTTCATCATCATCATCATCTTCATCATAACAAGACTGCTTTCTTTGATTTATCCCTTCTGTTGTCCGAATCATCTTCTCCTCTTGGTTCTGCTCCTATTCCTCATAGATTTACCCCTTCTTGTATGCAGATTCACCCTTTGCTGCGTGCCACTCTATGATTCTTTGTTCTCGAGCTATCTTTTTTCTTCTCTCTTTCTGAGGTTCCCATAAATCTGTGTAAGTTAACAATATTCATTTCCGGTGAGGTGACACTTGTTTTTACATAACCATTGAGAGATGTACATAATAATAATGTGAATCTGGAGTTTTCTTTTCGTTTTCGATATACATGATTTTCCAATTCTACAATATACTGACTAGAAGTTTAAAAGATGTTGTATAAGATACAAAGAAAATGCTAGACTTTCTATGCTCTATATTTGAATGAAAATTTGCATTGGTAATTTTGAATATATTCATAAGAGATTCTGGACACCTTCTGAGGCGCAACACATTCCATGCTTTATTAGTGGGCTTGTAGAAATCAAATGTTTGTTCTTTTCTTAAAATCTCTTGAGCTTGGGTTGCTCACGCCACTCGATGTCCTACTCGCAGGTTGTTCTTGTTAAAACCATTTCGTTATTTAGCAAGTGCTGCATTGTTAGTCTAAATCATGGAGGTTATGTTTAATTGATTGCAAAACCCATTGTTTGCCAGTTACTGTATGGTGCATATGGATTCTGTCAAATGCTTGAATATTGAGAAAATATTTATTCTAGCCGCTTTATAGAAAAAATAAACAAATGTGATTAATTTGTTGGCTACTTTGATCATTACTAACAGTTTGCATCTCTCAGTTTTTTTTTCCTTATAAATTAGATTTTTTATGGAAATTTAGAGTTGAAGATTTATTTGTGTTTTTCAAATGCAAAGCGCAATGTGATGAACAAATTTCTATTTTTTCGTGTAAAAAAGATTGTGAAGTGGCGGTTTTATTAACCGTAGAACTCATAATTTATTATAAGTTATACTTATTACGTGCACATTTTAAATCTTTATTTAATCAAACCTGGACCCGGTTGAGTAATATATTTCAATACACAAACACACATATATTTATATTGTTCCACAAATCTTGGCCTGTTGGTGGAGGGGTAGTTGTAAGTCCCCTCAGGTCAAGGGTTCGATCCCACCGTGGCGCGGGGGTCTGGAATTTTAGACATATGGCGTGGGCTTTCATCATTGGGTCAAAAAGCGCATTGGAAATCAATATTTGGGCCTCTGTCAAATATCGATTTTCTTTTATATATATATATATATATATTAAAAAGCTCAAGGGCTATAAAGAGAAAATATACAGATAGGTTGTATGGGTAGGCTTAAAAATAAACACCCAACCCACACTATACAACACACCCAAAAAAGATAAAAAGGGGTATATATATAAAAGTAAAAAAGCCCAAAACCACCCGGGCACTAAAAAAATGAGGGTCATCCCAATCTTGTTCTGCCTCTAGCTCTAGTTCTCAGAAGGGATCCAGCTAGCAGATTGGTAAGGTCCGTACTATTACTCGACGTAACCAAAGTATCATCCTTAAGACTCCTGAGCTCAAATAAATCTTCATTATTCTTCTTTCTCCTGGAAGTGTAAACCTGCCATTCCTCATCCGAAGAATCAGTCTGACGAGGTGGTAAGATGAAGCAGAAGGATTAGCAACCGTAGTACCCACAATAGGTTCTAATATCTGTGAAGTATAGGCTGCCTCTACACTGAATGCTTCCTGAAGAGGGGGAGCTGCGAGGTTCTCCTGATTATCAATTTGAATACTGTCCTTGGTAGGTAATAGTCCATCAGTATTGTTTTTTATGGGGTTTTAAGGTGTCAACATCACAACACTCACAGTAACAACAGTGTCAAAGGGGCACAGGGGAAACAATATCCTCTCCAGGTGGAACTAAAATGTCCAGAGCAGTGAGGTTAGACCCATCCTTATTCACTTGAACCTTAGCCTTCAAATTAGGATGAAACTTGTGGAATTTATCAAGGATATGCCCAAACATCTTATAGTGGGTACAATATGCGGGTCTGTGTTCCATGACGATTTGTTGTCAATATCCATTATGGGTTGTGCCCAACCAAACTTCAGTAACGTCAGGTAAAGTAATATTCCTTTCCACAAGTATTCTGGCCACCGATGTTCTGGTTAGGTTGAAAGTAGACAGATATAGCTTCAAAGGATCCTCAAGGATAACCCTAATAAAGTAGAGAACGGTGAAAAAAATGCAACTTAAGACAAGGTAGACTAAACCATACCGGTACAGTGGGAGTTTCATGATTTGGGTTGAAATTAGGAGACCATTTGAGTTAGGAGACCATTTTGTCTGCGATATTAAGATATTTCTTAGAGAAAATTGGGGTATAGTCTTCAGCCACTGTTAGTTGAATCAACACTTGTCTCCCATCCTTGAGTCTCATTTTCTACTTGCCTACTAGCATACTACTAGCATAAGATCATCACCACTCTTTCTGGTAACATCCATAGGTGGGTGCCCCCACTGAAGTTTTCCAATAAGAGCAAACTTGAATTTTTCCGTCAAGGTAGAAATTTCTGAGTCAGAGAAAAAAATTATTGTTTTTCCACCTTTCTTACTTCCCTACTTAACAAAAGGGCAATCATTTGTACAATCGTGAAAATACTTTTAGCTTAAGGGGAATACCACCGCGGACTCCACCTGAGAGTTACCCACAACGTGGGCAAAGGAGACCTTTGTCAGTTCAACCAAAGAAGAAGGAAGAGCCATTAGAACAAGGGGAGGTGCTGGCGATCACCTGCAGCGAGAAGCAGCAAAACGACATTGCGTCGGGAAGCACGTTGTCGGGCCTGAGAGAAGCACGGGCGCATATGGTCGAAATGAAAAAACGTCTTAGCAGAAGGTCAAAACAGAAGGTTGGCCCAAATTAACTACCTTCCTAATCATTTAAATTTGGCAAATCATTGTACTGTCAAGGAGATGAAAGAAAATGAAACTCTTTTTCCATTTAGGTTCTCGAATCAGTGGAGATAGTATATTCTCGTACTTAAACGAACTTGATTTCACTGAATCTACCCAACAAGAGTAGTGAGAGTCCAACTCCAGCACATATTAGGAGACAAACTCTGTTTAAATTTTTAGTGCATTGTCTAGTTCTTTTAGACCTCATTTGGAGTTGCTTTTCAGTTGTTTTACTTTAGAATCCAACATATCAAAATATTGATTGATATGGGATATCATGTAGGGAAAACTATTGTTGCTTGTGCTCCTCCATAGATTCACAGCTATGACAGAACACTTACAGAGAAGCTTACCCATTTTTGAGAGATTAATGATTAATTTCTTATCAATCGGCACAACAAGCGACAAAACTTGAAGACTTTGTCTTTCCCTTGTTGCAGTCCTTATTTGTATCGAAGTGATGAAGATGATAGAATGGTTGCGGGCAGCAGCCTGTAAAATGTAGAGAAACAGTGATTTCAATTTTATGTCCTCTTGAGATCCATCTTATTATTTATCACCATTTGGTATTTTTCTTCTATACCATTGCTTGGAAAGCTTTTTATAGGTTTTACATTACATACTAATTCGGCATGGGATGCATGCATCTTAAGTTCCTATTTATGATGGTTTAAATTTTGGCGCATTTACACCCCCCAATTCCTATGTATTTACATATCTAACATCTATACTTTTTACATTTGTACCACCCAAACCTTTCATATCACATATAAAGTACCACCATTTTAATTTTTTAAAAGTAGAACATAACTTCTCATGCATAGGTAATGTGGCAGGTGTGTAAAAATTTAAGTTTAGGTGTTATATATGTTAATACATAGGAATTGAGTGTTATGTATGTAAATCTTAAATTTATTATAAATTTGCCTAGAAAATTGTTTAAAGGCTTTGTTGCCTTCTTTGGTGTTTTATTATGGTATTTATGAGTTTTAATCAATGTTATGTCATATATATATATATATATTAAATAACTTCAATATTACTGTAACACACCCTGCTTCCCTAGTACTTCCAAAATTAATTCTCATGGTATTCAATCATGTCTTCTTATGATCAATAAAAACTATATGTAGTTTCTTTGCATCTTTCTCTGCTCACTAAAATTTTCCTTTAATTGTCTTGCATAAAATGTGCTTCCATAATAGATATTTTTTATCATGTAACCAAACTTATTTTTTGAAGTAAATATATATATATTTTTTTCAAGTTTTTATTCCTTTGCTTTTATCAATAACTTTATTATATGAGTACTAAGTTCATTCCTCCATCATGACCTCATTATCTAACATATCTCGTGGTTCTTAAACAATGCTGCAAAAAATTTGTTCAAACATTCAACTACAGTGATCTATATAATTCTTTTTGAAATTTTTGTGAGAAAAATGGAGCATTTGAAAGACTTTATGGGCATTATTGATTTTTTTTTTATCTCAGGAGAAATTTAGATAAAAATTTTTTGCGACTGTCATACTCTAGCATATCAGGTTATGAAATGCCATTCAACCCAGAAAATATTCAAAATCATGGAGAAAGTTATAGCCAAATAGAAATGCGATGGTAGTCTGTGAAGTAAAATTGTCAAAAAAGTTATCATAAAATAACCCTTTAAATATCAAAATTCTTGCATTCACATTGAAGTCATGTTGTATTGTAATTTTTGTTGTAGACCTTGTTTTTTTCACTACAATTGGGTCAAGTTGTTGTACGTCACTGTAGGCAACAGTGCCTATTTTCACTAAACTTTGGTTAAGTTGTTGCACGTTACTTACATTTGATGTTGTGGCCAACTCTTGCTTTTCATCTTGGGTCTGATTGAATTCTGGCCAAAGTCTTAGCATTAATTAATGATTTGGTCATCAAATATGGATAGTGTTTTGCACACGTATATATAGGATATGCAGACAAAAGTAATGTTGAAGATTAAAAAGGAAAATGGGCAGATCAAAGATATCATGTTAGCACAGAAGTTATGTGAAATGATTTACTCAAATATATAAAATTGAACTTGGAATGAATGGAGTTTGAGTTTCATAAAATCGATGCCCAATTATTGGAATAAGTAATGATGATATAAATTAACCATGTGGGGTCTATAAGAATAAAACATAGAAAAGCCTACGAGTTAGTTGAAGCTTCTGAATTTTCAAGTTTTGGTGTTGTTCAACTTGGAAATTATAAGTATGATAATTTGCGAAGAATCGTTTCAGTTTGGGGAGACGAAAGGAAGATCAGAAGAAGAAAAGGCAAACAGGCGGAAAATGAAATGAAGAAGCGAGGAAGACAAAATGAAGAGTCGGGGAAGCCGAACAGACCGAGAGGAAACAAGAGGTCAGAAGTTTAGGAGGAGATTTTAACTATATAAATCGACTTATTCGACGGTAGGAAAGAGGCGACGTCACTGTCATGTAGAGGCGGTGAGTGCAGGGGTTTTTGCATACTTGGTCTTGACGAACGAATCAATAAAGAAGAAGAAGAGGGGGGACGTTGTTGTCTGGCGACGACGACTCTATTGAGCTTAATGGAGGAATCGACGAGGTTGTCGTGCAAAGGAAGAGGAAGACAAGAAGGGTTGAGTTCGTGCGAGAGACTAGACTTTCGATTTGGGTCACTCGCTAGTAGAAAGGAGGTAGAGGAGGGCTCTCGCGGCTGTAGATGCTTGGGCAAGCTTTTCTATGTGAAGTAAAGTCTTGACCGAGCCTTGCTACTCGGTTCGAGTGATCTAGGGCACGAGAGAGGGGAGTAAGGTAACATACTTAATAATTTGAATTTTATAATTTATCACAGAAGCTTTATATGAATTAAATTCAATCTTATTGTTTAAAGGTAATCAGTAGTAATAATAATAGTAATAATAATAATAATGATATATATATATATATATATATATATATGATTAGAAAAATAAAAATGTGATAATTAAAAAAACTTATTAAATTTGTACAAAGATAATAGATAAATTAAAATTTAATATGAATACCATGTTTATTTTATACATTCAATTTTAGATGAGTCGGCGTTAAAACTAATTAATGGACATCGAGATGAGCACTTGTACTTTTAAACTATAGTAATAATTTGTTTCTTCTCAAATATGTTTGTTGTTGATGATATTTGTGGACGCTTTATTTTGGTTGAACTATTCTTTTCTTTATTGTTCATATCTTTGCAAATGTTGTAGCTATTTACTTATGCATTTTAGTTTATATTTTATATAGTATGATTGAATGTGATTAACACATGTTTATGTTGACTGCTTGTATGTGCATGACTGACTATGATGGAACACTCCTTGATGGTATTAGTGGGGGAACACTAATGTACATGTACCTGAAAAAAGATATTGATATTGATGTGTCTTAATTGATAATTTTTAGACGGTGTCTTCCGTGATGGTTGTATAAGTATGAAATGATATTGATATGCTATTGGTAAAATAACACTCTTGAATAACATCAAATGTTCTTATTGATTTATTTAAACAGTTTAACTGACATGCATATTATTTCTCTCATGTTTTACTGTAGTTTGAGTACGAGTATTCACTAACTCGTTTAGCTCACAGTTGTTTTAACTAACATTTTAGGTTTAATTAAATTATTAAAAGATGAGTGATAGATGAGAAAATCTTTATAGAAGATTGTATCAATTTAATCTAATTTGTAATGGTTTATTCTTCTGTTAAATTGAAGGTTAATATAAAAAAATTATTTCACACTGTTCGACTGTCCGTTCTCACCTTAGTAAGCCCCAGGCCGGGTCATGACATAATCTTTGTAAAATATTCATGATTCTATTTCATTTAGGTTTAATGAAGCTAAATAGGAATTTTTGGGACAAAGCTGTTTCTGTTTTAACTCTGTGGTGAAGCGCGTAAGCAGGCCCTTGTTACCTTTATGTTCTTTATTCCTATTGTTATTGTGATTCATTTTTGCAATTCCAAGTGAAGGATCAGTCCTATTAGGGTTTCTATTCTATCTTGTCAATTTATTTCATGATTAGCACATCATATTTCGCCATGTCTACTGGCTTAATTAGAATTTTGCAACTGAAATAGCTTTTTATTTAACAGGAGTAAAAGGCCTAAGTTGGATCCAGATGGTACTGTAGAGATTGAGAAGCCCACAAATTTAGCGTCTATCAATGAAAATACTGGTACCATTAGCTGAATCCCTCATAAGATGATTTAAGGCGTGCTACTTGTATCAGGAAATTTATTATAAGAGCCTTTAAATCAATGCACTAGGTTTAGAGTACTATGAAATTGAGTTGGTAAGATTGTATAATGGATTTAATCTATCGAGTGCACAGTTCAATCTTTACATACTGTAGATTTTTTTTATTACTTTTATTTTTGTAATTCAGTTTTAAAATTAATGCAACCTAAATAAGATGCGTTTTTGAGGTCAGATGAGCAAAACTTATACAGGGATTGCCGGCTGACACATCCTAGGAAATTCCTCATAAAGTTCTGTTTTTGCTGTTTGGGACTTAATTAAAAAACCGTTCTCTTTTTTTCAGCAAGTTCATGTTCGTTTCTGTGTTAGCCAGGCTAATTTTAACGTGGACAGTGACTGTTCTGTAATTGCTGTGGTTTTCAAGCTAACTGTTTGAAAATTATTAATAACATCGGTTGGATTAATTACATTGGTTGGAGTAAAGTATTTATTCTTGTTTGCTTTACTAAAGAACTTCATATCTAACTTTTTTTAAGGTTGTAAATGCAAACATCTAACCTGAAATGCGTAGCGTTTTGAGTAAAGAGGGATAAACTGTATCACAGAACATTGTCACTCTTTACCTTGAAAGAGATTTTTCTTTTCATTCAAGATGAAGTTGAGCATATGGTTGTTTTTCTTTCCTTTTTTTATGGGTGGAGATGGGGGAGGGATATTAAATTGTGAAAAAAGAACAAAATAATCAGCATTACTTACAAGAATAAGCAATGCAGAATGAAATTAACGAACATTCAAATTTCACGTCACTCTGGTTCACAGTTTGATTTGATGATGACCACTGAAGATGCTGTCACCTTAAATAGTGCAATTTATTTTAGCTTGGCAAATTTTTCAATTGTCCTGTTGTCACTTTCTTTTCTGTCATACGGAGTGTAAAAGGCTCCTTGTTACACAATTTATTTTGAAAATGTTGGCACATATTTTATTGTTATTAGCTTATTAAGTTGTTCAAGCTTTATCATTGAGGCCATATCCTGGAAAAGGAATGCAAAGGATATAATCATATCTACAAATTAGTATGGTTATGTTTGGCTTAAAATCTCTCAATGGTGGAGTGAAACGTATATTTTCATGACTAAATGCTCACTGCAAAACTGTGTTGCAGTAATAAAGGAGAAGTTATTTGGTAAAAAATGATTTGAAGAGGTGTTATTGAACAAATTCATTGAAGCTCATATTAAAGAACAACTAATATACTTCAATTGCGCTGACATTCATACTCCATAGCCCTGTACCGCACTATGTGGCAGTGATTCAAGCCCTCGTTTTTCTTGGCAATATCTAGCGGCAATTTGGGTTATTGACTCTATTAAGCAACCTTGCTGATGTTTTGATTGTCAATGTATACTTTCATACGTATTAAGTTCTAATATGCATACTTTTTGTAGGTTCATCTTCAGAAGTTCAAGATGAGGGCATATGCCCACCACATCCCGGCTTTTTTAAAGGATTGTGCATGAGATGCGGACAATTGGAGGAGGATGATGGATCGGGTTTGGCATTTGGTTATATTCATAAGGTACCAATCATAAACTTTTATTTTTTTTTTTGCTTCTCATCCATAGCATCATGTTTTATTTAACTCATTATCTTGATTTAGTATTACTGTTTATTTTTGTTTGATGTATGACAATCATTATGAAATTTGGCATCTTTGTAGTTATGTGGTATAGGAACTATCTTGATTTTCCGTTTGTATATTCCACAAATGAAGAATAATTGCATAAATATGTTGAGAAAAAGGGCCAATGCCCAATCTCAATTCCCGGGGCTTCTTTTGCTCATGGATGAGCCTTTTTAGCTTGGTACAGAGGTTTTTGCATACTGTTAATAGTATTTTTTATTTTTTTGTAAATGATAAAAATTGCGGAGTTATTGTGAGCTAAACCAATCCCAATTATTGTTAGGCTCAAACAATTTAAATTGTTAATTTTAAGTACTAACTATTTGTTTCCCAATCCTAAATCCTCCCTACCACACCCTGGCCTTTAGGAGGAAATAACCTGCTTTGCTTGTCTCTCTTTATACCCGTGTGCTTCCCCCTTCCATACCACTTTTTGTCACTCATTGGAAGTATTATCATTTTTTTCTTTTTTAGACCAATTTATGGAGTTGTTTGTCGGTCAACTCTTTTTTTTTATTTGAAAATAATTTTGAAATTTAATTTAATATAATAGGTATATAGTTTCGGTTTTGAAAGTAATATGTTTTAGTTTTCGAAAAATGAGACCAAATGAATTTTATGAGTCTAATAGTTTGCATAATCGTGCTGATACCGCAAATACTACACCTTCTCGAAAGATAAGTACATACCGCGACGATAGACTCAATCCTGCAAACTAAAAAATTCGTGACATCGTTTAGCCTGCAAACTTTTTATGCGTCATCAACAAGTTCCCCTATTTAATATGAAGATTAAATAAGTTTACCTGGGTTCCAAGTTCCCTATAGAGGCAAACTCATATAGTTAATTACATCTCAAATGACTGGAGTCATTGTAGAAAACTCTCGATAATGATCAGAGGTACTAGTCTTTAAGAATTCAAAGTTTAGGTTTTCACGGTAGAACGTGGAAAAACAAGTAGAAGTAGCTCAAATAGGAACAATTATTTTTAGGAGTCAAAATGAAGGAAAATGTAAGAGTGTTACAAATCCTGGGGAGAAACTTCAGTGACTTCCCAAACTATCCTAAACTGTGGCTGAGTTTTGGAGATGATGTTATTTAGGTGTTTAATTCTGTCAATTTTATTATTCGGAACTTACATTTGCATAATATTCGATTATACAAATAACCCGCAAAGATAGGAGAATTTACGTCGTACCACCCGACAACCTTGAAACCTAAGGCGAGTTAGGACTTACGTTGTACAACATGGTTATGCAGGATCCTAAAGAAGCTACCTCGAAGTCCTATGGGTTGTTATTTAGACTAAAGAGAGAGTATAGCTGGTGTAGACTTGTTTTGCTGTTGTAGAATAACGACTACCTCCAATTGTAGTCCGCTCCAAGCTCCTTGCCGCGCTGCCCACAAAGTTAGATCCAGGCTCCTGTTGTAGCGATGACTCTAAGGTTTAATTGTTTGAGATTGGTGGTTTATGTTTCAGAGTTTTGGTGTCAAAGTTTGGTTTTGTTTTTGTTTTTGTTTTTGTTTCGGTTTCAGTTCTGATTTTGTATGCAAAATAAACAGATTGCAGGTAAATAAAAGACACTTGAAAAGTAAAATGCAGTGAAGTAAAATGTTGTAAATAAATTGTAAAAGCATACCTGAGCATTTGCTACTGTTGCGTAATTAGCATTGCAAGCATAATATGATTTGCAGCAGATTTAAATAAATTTGTAAGAAAAATAAGCAAAGCGAGAAGACCCAGCACGAAAGTCAGAAAAATGAGTCGTAGCAAAATACGAAGATTCAAAGAAAAATCCACGGTCACATATGGAAGACCAAGACTAGGTATAAGACATCAATAAAGGTGGGGGCTCAGAGCTATACTGTGTGCTTCCCAACATTGGTAAGAGTTACCAACCCGACAATCTACAGAAAGCAGTTATTAACCTCAATCCAAGTGACTATTTGTTGACCTTTGTAAGTTTTACCAAAATTCTTTTATTTTTCATGCAAAAGTTAGTGTTTAGATTTACATGCAGAGTTCACTTTAACAAGCAAAAGAAATTATTATTATTATTAATATTTTTATTTTTGTAAATATTTTGTAAAGTAGTGTAATCCATAGGTGAGTCACTATAATCGTGCCAGGACTACTGACAACCAGCGTCGGGGGCGACAATCCCATCAAGAGTCGACAGATAGTATCATTGGTTCTTTCCTCTCCCTTATTGAAGGTTTTTGAGGTAGGAGATACTATTCTAATAATATCACTTCGTATCCATCGTTTAAGCAAACATAAACAATGTCGTTATCGCCCTCGCCACCTAGACCCTAGACTTATTCTAGTTCGGTGATCCATATGTCGTATTAACAAATGTCCCCAATTGCCGGAAGGATTTGCGTGTAATGTTCAAGCTCAAATCCCGGTGCATTGAGTTTTACTATAGGTTGTCATGACGGGAATTCCACTATGGATTTAATTAAGGAAACATGAACTCATCTCGGTGCATCCTCATGCCTAGTGTCTTAATCAATTTGTGAATCAGGGTCAAGTACCCAGTTTCATTATTCATTCAAAAATTAGGTAGATGAACGCTCACATAGGTTGTGCTCCTAAAATCTAGGAAGACTATATTGAACAATTAGGTAGATGAATTCTCACTTAAGATGTACTTCTAAAAATCTAGGAAGCGTACACTGAAAATTAGGTAAGTGAACTCTCACTTTATGGTGTGCTACTAAAATCTAGAAAGCCTACACTGAGAATTAGGTAGAAGGATTCTCACCTAGGGTGTGCTCCTAAAATCTAGGAAGTCTACACTAAGAATTAGGTAGGACTCTCATCTTGGGTGTGCTCCTAAAATCTAGGAGGCATACACTGAGAATTAGTTAGATGAACTCTCACCTCGAGTGTGCTCCTAAAATCTAAGAAGCTTACACTTTAACTTTTGTTTAAAGTGACTTAAGGTGTTATATCCTCAATTAAGCGTTTTCCAACTAATCCTCAAATATTTCTAAGTGTCTTCCAAGTATTTAAATTAGAAATTCCCATTTTTTGATTTAACCATTGGCGTAAGAAGCGAAACAAAAGAAAAAAAAGGAAGGTCGATCCACCCCCAAAACCAGCAAACCAAAAGGGAAGAAGAAAATGAATCAGTCCTAAAAGCGCTTCAATTCTTTCAACAACTGTACTTAAATAAATTCTCGAGAAGAGTGCTTAAGTTTGTTCCAAGACAGTGTTTTGATCGGCCCAAAAGTCTTCCAATTCAGTAAGAAAAAGAGAATTCCAAAAGTCACCAAATAGACTCAGAAAAGTGCAGACCAAAAGCCGTGAGATGAAATCAAGAAACACAACCCTTAAGTTCCTAGACGGACCCAAGAAGTGCAACCCATAAGCCACTAGACAGGCCCAAGAAGTGCAGCTTTGACACTTCTTACAGCATCCCAGAGCAATCGACAACTCCAAACAACAACTTGGACATTTCCTACAGCGGCATACAACAATCGACAACCTCAAACAACAACTTGGACTCTTCCTACAGCCTCTTACAGCGATCGACAACTTTAAACAACAACTTGGACACTTCCTATAGCCTCCTACAACAACCGACAACTCCAAACAACAACTTGGACATTTCCTACAACCTCCTACAGTGACCGACAACTCGAAACAACAGACAACTCCAAACAACAACTTGGACATTTCCTACAGCCTTCTACAGCGATCGGCAACTCCAAAAAGCAACTTGGACAATTCCTACAGCCTCCTACAGAGATCGGCAACTCCAAACAGCAATTTGGACTCTTCCTATAGCCTCTTACAACGATCGACAACCTCAAACAACACTTATACTACCATTTCTCAGCCCAAAAAGAACTAAACAATAACCTATAGCACTTGTAAGCTTTCAAACAACACTTTCTAACACTTTCTCAACTCAAAACAACATTTTTAACTCCTCAATCGCTAATTTGCAGCGTTACACAACACTTAATTAACTCACAAAACATATTTTAGAAGCTCCAAAACAGTGAGCAATTTAAGCATAAATAAGCCCCCCAAAACCCCTCCAAAACAGTGAATAAAGCAGTCCCAAATGATGTTTTTACTTTTCTTATAATAGCAAGTAACCGACCTATAAAATCGGCATTTAAATCAACCATCGGAATAGCGTTTAATTAAGCATAAAAAAATAGTAGTTAAATCATTTCCAAATCAACAATAATACACGACAAAAAGCTGCTCTTAAAACTTTCTAAATCATAACGTTTCAAGTCAAAACAACATCAAGGTTGAACCACAACAACAAGGCTAGAAAGCCAAGATAACTCTTTAACGAAGCATAAATGCGCAATAGACATTGAGGGGAGCATATAAGAGAAATTAACAGGTCAAAACAGTGGCATGCCAAAAATATCAATTGTTCTTAACCGTCATCACATGATGCTTTGTATCAAGGAGTAAAACAAACTTTTAAGTGCAGTTTTAAAGAAATTTGTTACATTGATTTTCCAGAAATCCGCACAGAAGCAAAACAGGCGAGGAAATCATCACAACAGCTTGATATACATTAATGAAAACATGCAAATGGATAATTGAGATGAGGAGTTTACGGGAAAGATCGAACTTTTTAGTAAGAACAGCGGCTAAACAAAAAAAAAAAGAAGTGCAGGAATTTTGGCTATATGTTCACCTCGATCTCGTCATTGCCTCCTTACTGACAACAACCGCGATTACCTGGAGATTCAGTTGGGACGACAATAGTTTAAGGCGGAATCGGGATCGAGAGGGAGACGCGAGGGCGAGCGGTGCAGAGGGGGTTTCGGTGTCGAGCAGGAGAGGCGAGCTGAGCCGGAGGAGAGAATCGAGCGATAGAGGAGGCGGGGTCTGTGGCTTTCGGTGCAGAGGCGCAGCGACCTGATAGAGCCGGAGGAGGGGTTTTCGGTGTTGAGGAAGAGAGGGGGAGCGGGATTTGTCGAGAGAGGGGGGAGGCGAAGCAGGCGTGTGGGGTTTCTTCTACGTGAGGGGAGACCGAATAAGGAAGAAGAGGCGAGGGAGACGAAGCTTGAGAGTCGAGCGAGAAAGGCTAAGTTGTTTTTCTGGTGCAACTGGGTTGTTTTTTCTTTTTTTTTTCTTGCGTGAGGAAGAGGGAGCTGGGCAGCGATGGGAAGAGGCGAAGAGGAGGGCTGTTTGGCCGAGCGAGGAAGAAGGAAGCGGGATTGGGAGGAGCAAGCGGCTTCGATGCAGGGAGGGAGGCCTCGAGCGAAGTTTTTTTGGTGTGTGAGGGAAGCAAAGTCGAGTAGTCGAGAGAGCCCAAGAGGAGGAGACGTGATTTCTGTCGAGAGTGGGAGGAGTTGAATCAGGAGCTCCGAGCCTAGGAAGGGGGAGATGCGATTTTTGTATATCGGGAATTCAGAGAGACGTTAAAGTGACGTTATGCGACACATTGACGGGGAATTGAATGATTTTTGTTGATGTAACCAGCTCAATTAGAAAGTCTCAACTCTCAATTAATATGAGATTAAATAGCCCACTTAAAAATTGAACATTTGAAATCTGAAACTATTTTAGCTTGTGTTCAACCCAAGTTGAACCTGGGATGAACCCGAGCCCGCGTCCGGCTAATTAAAATAAACGTGGTCTATTTTCGTGTTGATTGATCGCGCGTGAAATCATAGCAATATAGGTATCCTTTCTAACTAAAACTGATGTTTCGGACGCGCCGACGTGGCCCGTTTCGCCGACGGTCAGGCCAAAAATGTGTCAACTTCGTGCGTGGTGTAGCTAATGCGTTGCTGAGTCACGGAGGGTTCACCTAAGACCGTCTGATCTTGTAGGAACTCATTTTCGGTCTCTGAGTCACGGAGGGTTCACCTAAGGCCGTCTGATCTTGTAGGAACTCATTTTCGGTCTATCTACATGTTGGTCCTTAGCCCTTGCAACTAGAAGTTGAGTGTTTGGAACCACTCATGCGAGTTCTTCACAAAGACGAGTCAAGAAGTGATTTGCAGTTCTACGGGAAGTGGACTCTATTACTAGTCTACTAAGATGGTCAACAAGAGACTCCTAAGACTAGATTTTGAGAGTGTTTGGAACCACTCATGCGAGTTCTTCACAAAGACGAGTCAAGAAGTGATTTGCAGTTCTACGGGAAGTGGACTCTATTACTAGTCTACTAAGATGGTCAACAAGAGACTCCTAAGACTAGATTTTGAGTTATGGGAGTAGGAAACTAAAACCTCACTGAAAATGAGGTTAACATTGTTACCCTGATTTGTTTTTTTTCCTGGTTGCTATATTCCTCATCCTTAAGGTTAACATTGTTACCCTGATTTGTTTTTTTTCCCGGTTGCTATATTCCTCATCCTTGGATCTCCACTGTTAAAAATACGATGGTGTATTTTCTAAACTGAATTTGATACAGCTCAATTTACATCTTTATCTTATTTGGCTGCGTAAGTTTGAGAAGATGAGTAAAAAGGATGCTTTGCTTGTGGAATGCAATGGTCATTAGTTGGCTTGCTTATTTGTTTTTGAATCTAATTTGTTTCACATTTTTTTTTTTGCTGATTGAATGTTGGAGTTGCTTGGAATATGAGTCTATGATGTCTTTAATTGTATTTTAGATATGTTTTCATGCTTTATGTTTGCAAGAATTTATCCCAAATTTATCTGAAATTTTGAACTTTTTTCCAGAATTTTATTTTAATTAGTTCTTTTTTATTTTGAATCATAATTTTGTATTAATTAAATATTTAAAATAGTGATTTTTGAGCCTTTCGCTTTCAGTAGTTCTCATTATTGGGCTAACATAAATTTAATTTTTTTAACTTTCTGGTGTGTTCCCTATAAGTGATGCGTCATAAGTAGGACTGTAAATAAGTCGAGCTCGGTTCGCTCGAATTTGCTCGACTTCAAAATCGACTCGTTTGAAATTGGCTCGTGAATAGTGTGTTCGAGTTCGACTCGATTTAAATATTTTTGTTTATTTTCGGCTCGTATTCGACACGAATTTAACTCGTTATAATTCATTTGAATAAATAGATGTAGAATGTTGGATTCGAACTTGGACCAAATCTATGCAAAAAAAGGTACATAATCATATTACCACACGAATGTTATGATCTAAACTTAGATATAAATATAGATAATATAATATTATATACATAATATATATAATATATTATTATATAAATAATTATATGATTTTTTTTTTATTTCGAGCTAAAATGAGCAGAACACGAGCGAACAAAGAGCTTGTTCGTGTTCGGCTCATTTACGTAACGAGCTGAACACACGCTACTTAATGAGCTGAAAACGAGCTGTTCATGAACAATAAGCTTTTTTGACAGAGCTGGTCATAAGGTATTCTGATGAAAAGTAGGTTAATAGGTTTTTGGAGGATTATTCATTATTGATGTGCCACAACTTAACTGTAGTATAGATAGTGTAAGGGTGATAATCTATAAAATGATGCTTACATTTGAAACATAAAATCTTTGAATGTGAACACCAAAAAATCATTAAAGTAATGTTTAAAAAATTGCATTCTTGAAAAGGAAAAATCAAAGTAGAAAGTGGACTAAAAAATGTTGATGAAAGACTTTGAAAATTGTATGTTTAAAACATTAACAATATGAATAAGGTAGGATAGTAAAGGTTATAAAGAGGTAAAAGAATCAAATCACTAAGGCAATTGGATGATTGGTTGTTCATGTTAAAAATAATTTAAAAAAAATTATCATTGCTATTTTAATTAATTTAATTAATATTATGCCAGATGACATCCCTTATGGCTACTCCCTCTCACTCAAAAGTTGTAACTGTTTGCGCCTATGGTTCAAAATAATCCCATGACAAACTCTCGTAATGGGCTTGGTCATTTTCTCCAGCAAAAAAGAATCGGGGAGAGGGAGATGGAGAGATTTTGATTCTTCTCTGCAAATGTCGACTTGCCCATTTTGTTCCCACTTCGTAACTTCCCTTTGTCTCAACCCAAGTCCTCCCATTTCTCTGCGCTGGCTTACGCTTTCATCTTCGGTTGCAACAAACCACAGAAGGTGCTTCTCCCACTTCGTCGGTCTTCAGCACAAAGAATATCTTGCAGTTTCTCGTGACCGAAAATAGAAAGTAGCACATAAAGTATTCACCTTCAAAACTCCCATTTTTTTGTGATTTCTGTGGCCGGGAAAGCCAACAAATGGGATCACAATATACAAAGATCTTCAAAATTCCTGCTTTGAACTAGATGCCTCAGTCCTCCCTGCTGCGATGTTCTCTATGCCGAAATCCTCCATACTCCACCTGAAAGCCTCGTCGATTTCCCGCACTGGAAGCATTCACCGCTCCTTCACTCGCTGTGCCCTAGCCACAATTAATTCCTTACCGAAGCTGCGCGCTGTGTCTCGTTTGAAGCCTGCTTTGCCCCACTCGCCTGATTCCTTTCCTCTATCGATTAATCCTCCAATGTCATCATCTTTCCAAGCCGCGCTATCTCCCTTGCACTAAAGCCTTAGCATGACTCTCCTTGTGCGATTCTCTGCCCTAGCCTGCGATCCTCGACCCTAAGCTGAAGTAATATGCTCTTCCTATTAATATCCAGGATCGAACCCAGCTTCATTTTTTAATTCCGTTATATCTCATTCATTAAAGAGAGCCCATTCAGATTAAATTAGCCCTTTTCGAGCCTTTTTATTCATTTTTACTGTTCATTTCATTTTATTTATTATTGTGTATTATAATAATAAAAAGAAATGTGTTGTAGTATTACTGGCGTTGCTATCGTCGACGTCATTGTTGCTCGGAAAGGTACAAAAGCAAGACAATTGGGAAATTTTTGAAAGTCTTCATGTCGAGGAGAGCAAAGTACCGGCATGCGAGGAAAATCATGAACTCTTTTTGAGAATTCTTTTAAAATTTGGTGTTTCATGCTTTTCTGCAGGTACAATGTTGGTGCAATTAGAAAATTTTCGAAAACCTTCATTTGACGAGAGCAAAGTACTTGTTAGGCGGGGAAAAGTGCGAACTCGACTTGAGAATTATATTTAAAATTAGGGGTTCATTGTTTTTGCATTGCTCTCCGTTGTGTCTTTGGAGACCGCGGGATGAAACATCTGATTTTCCGACCGCAGTGTCGTACGAGATTGACCAACGTATCTTTTGAGTTAACAGGGAAGGTTGACATTCTCCTGTGCCCTCTAAAGGGGGATGACGTCGGAAGGCTGTCAAAATTTTGGGTGATTTAGATTTGTAATTTAAAATTTTAATATGTTCAAGATTATAAAATAACATAAAATTTTACTCATTCAAATTTTAAAATGATTTGAACTCTAGCTTTTAAAATTTTAGGCCTTAGGATTTAAAATGTAGAGGATATGTTTTTTTTTAAATATTTAGGCTCTTAAAAAATTTAAAAGTTATGGCTTTAGAACAAAAACTTTTAGTGCTTAAAAAAATATTTTGAATTCGCGGATAGGCTCATAGGGGCAAAGCATGGTTTAAATATGGAGTTTTCTTAAATTTTGAAATTAAAAATCGCCATCGGATTCGCTGTACTTCTGTTGTGAACAGAAGACGGTCTCTTTTTAAACCTAAAATTATAATATTTTTAGAATAATTTAAGCTCCAAATGATTTCAAAATTTATAAAAATTTCGTGCATGCGAGGAAAATCATGAACTCTTTTTGAGAATTCTTTTAAAATTTGGTGTTTCATGCTTTTCTGCAGGTACAATGTTGGTGCAATTAGAAAATTTTCGAAAACCTTCATTCGACGAGAGCAAAGTACTCGTTAGGCGGGGAAAAGTGCGAACTCGTCTTGAGAATTATATTTAAAATCAGGGGTTCATTGTTTTTGCATTGCTCTCCGTTGTGTCTTTGGAGACCGCGGGATGAAACATCTGATTTTCCGACCGCAGTGTCGTACGAGATTGACCAACGTATCTTTTGAGATAACAGGGAAGGTTGACATTCTCCTGTGCCCTCTAAAGGGGGATGACGTCGGAAGGCTGTCAAAATTTTGGGTGATTTAGATTTGTAATTTAAAATTTTAATATGTTCAAGATTATAAAATAACATAAAATTTTACTCATTCAAATTTTAAAATGATTTGAACTCTAGCTTTTAAAATTTTAGGCCTTAGGATTTAAAATGTAGAGGATATGTTTTTTTTTAAATATTTAGGCTCTTAAAAAATTTAAAAGTTATGGCTTTAGAACAAAAACTTTTAGTGCTTAAAAAAATATTTTGAATTCGCGGATAGGCTCATAGGGGCAAAGCATGGTTTAAATATGGAGTTTTCTTAAATTTTGAAATTAAAAATCGCCATCGGATTCGCTGTACTTCTGTTGTGAACAGAAGACGGTCTCTTTTTAAACCTAAAATTATAATATTTTTAGAATAATTTAAGCTCCAAATGATTTCAAAATTTATAAAAATTTCGTGGTTATCTCTTAACTTAAATGAGAAATCTTGAAATGTGAATCAACTCTTAAGATTTATATGAGTATTACTTGAGATAATCTTGAGCTATATGTGCTTTAAGGGTTTATATAAACAAATCAGTTACACATATTTTTAGATTCCCGCATGTGCTCCAACCAACGTATAAAATGTTCAAATACTAGGTTTGAGAATGATGCGCGGGCTAATCAGACTTCATTGTTTAGAAGATAGCGTTGCACGTCCTACTTAGGTCTTGTTTGGGGCAGGTGCAACCTATTGATAAGTTGTGCAACAGCCGCCCTAGGAAGCCGTTGCGCAGAAGCTGGTTGGTTGTTTATTTATTGCTGTTTGAAAACAGCTGCAACACAGTTGTTTTTAGAGAAATATTTATTCTATCATTGTGTAGTAATGTTATTGGCAACAAAATTGTTATATCAATATATTTGTTACTTTAAAAGCAAAAATACACTTCAGAACAGTGCAAAAAATAAGATATACCTCACATAGCTGCGAGCATTATCATTACTAAAACAAAAATAAAAATAAAAAATAAAATAACATTTAATAATATGATAATACTATTTTTAAAATAGAGACGATGTAGGTCGCAAGTCAGACCGTCCTCCAGGGATACCATTAATTCCTAATCACCCTCGATGGTGGAATCTGTCAGCCTGTCTGCCTACCATAAGAAGTCACACTTGTCTGTGATTCTCCCCGGCGCTTTTAAAACTGTCTCCCGTAGCTGTGTCTGGCATGACGCGAGCAAGAAATTCTGTAATCTGCTGTGGCATAACACTCTTTGGGAGGTCCCTGAAATCCTTGAACTCATTTTTCTTGAAAGCTTCAAAAGACAATCTATTAGTCAGAACACAAGTATAAATTGATAAAAGAAGTATTTAATTACAGTTTTATGCAATCAAGTGGTCTCAAAGTACTCAGTATACCAATCAACGAATCTGTCACTAAAAGAAGATAACATACCTTGTAAAACAAGGGTTTTTTGGGCTAAGAATTTATTTTTAACATTCTCTTAGAGATAATGAAGATGATGTCTAGATGTTATTGATGAAGATCACTGAAAAATACTCTTTCAAGCTTTCCTTAAAAGAAATTTTCAAGGCAAATCTAGGGATTATCAACCCAAAAAATAATTTCCACCACAACCCACAACACTGTCACCATAACCCACACGATAACAAAGAAATTTTCAAGGCAAATCTAGGGATTATCAACCAAAAAATAATTTCCACCACAACACAACCACCACAACCCACAGCCACCATAATCCACAACACAGCCACCACAACCCACATCCATCATAACCCACAACAGACACCAAAACCCACAACATAGCCACCATAACCCACAACACAACCACCACAACCCACACATATCACACTCACACAAAAAGACCTTATGAGAAATCTATATAGGCTCATTTGGCTGCTTAAAATTAGCAAAATATTTTCTGAATTTAAACCAATAAAATCATTTTACGTGTTGCAGCTTATTATTGTTTCGATGTTTAAGAATTTATTTTCAACCTTCTCCCAGAGATAATGAAGATGATGCCTACATGTTATTGATGATAATCATTGTAAAAACCTCTTTCAAGCTTCCCTTAAAGAAGTTCTCAAATAAATCTAAGGGCTATCAACCCAAAAATAATTTCCACTACTGCACATAACACAGCCACCAGCCACCAGCCACCACAACACAACCAACACATCACATTCACCAGAACCCACAACACAGCCACCAGAACCCACAACATAGCCACCACATCACAACCACCATAACCCACAACACAACCACCACAACCCAGAACCCACAGCATAGCCACCACAACACATCCACCATAACCCATAACCACCACACCACAAGCACAACCACCCCAACTATCGACCACCAAAAGCAGCAACAATCCACCACCACCAAATTCACAGTAAAGAGCATCACCCCATAAGCAATAAAGAAAATCCAACACCAATGCAATCGCAGGAAATGCGAAAACAAAATCGCATAAATTGCAAAATCTAGCATCAGTGAACAACCAATCGAAAATCAACGACCAAATAAAGCCCAGAAAACCATCGTAGTATCATGATGCCAGAGAAAAGTTGGAAGAGAATACCGCAGGCCGAAGGAGAGAATAGGATTCAAGCAGACACGAAGCACAACCCACGGATCAAACAAGAGGCGAGTGGGGAAGTTACCTCTAGGGTGATGAGAGGGAGAAGCTTGGTCGCGAGAGAGGGGAGGGAGAAGCTAGCCTTGGTCGTGAGAGGGGAGAGAGAAGCTCGAGAGGTTAGGGTAGTAAAAAACAGATGGGTGGTAAATACGAAATGCGGGCTGCGGGGTCCAACTCGGTGCTTGCGTTTCGTCTAAATTTATTAAAAATGTCACAGCGACGCGTTTTCCAAAAGAACCATAAAAATGAAAATGGTGGTTTGGGACCGCACTGTACAAAATAAGCGTCCCCAAACAGACCCTTAACTAGTCCGATCCTCCTCATCGGATTGACTGGAGTTGACTAGTCTAGTAATTTCAAAATAAATGCCCAAATCCTAAAATAAAAAATTATAAGTTCGAACCCAGCTTGTATGATACTCCTTTTCATAAGAATTAGATTTGATGAGTCTAGTAATCTTGAAATAAACATTCAAATCTAAAATAAAAATTTACAGTCCAAATCACATAGTTCGATACTCCTACCTATAAAAATAAGAGTTTACATGACTATACTTTGAAAAACGTAAATTAACAAAACTAAATGTTCCCTATTTTAAATGTTCAATACCTCGATGATGACCGTGTTGATATGAAGATTTCAATTGGAGGACTCAATCTTTTAAGTCAAGATTTTCAAAGTAACCAACCAAAATGTTCAAGCTAAAATTCAATCACTTAAACAAAATCTTATCCAGTCTTTGTAATAGTTGGCCGAGGGTGACAAATTTTTGATTAACTTCAGCTCACAAAGAGAGAATGTCATATCAAATGTATCAATATGTTCATAATAAAAGTAATTGCATGCCAGTAAGAACGTGGCTCGAGTCCTATGTTTGCATGATTCTGCTGACAAATGGCGCCACAAAATAGAGCTTACGACTAGAGCTCTTTGACCGAGTGGTTTTCGCCTAATGACACTCATTATATTAAAAAAAGGCTTGTGGCCCGTGTGTTTCTCAATGACTTTCACGCTTTGAGTTGTGAATCGTAAGGGTACAATTGCTTGGCATAAAATTTTATGTTAGTTAAGGTCGACTTAAATTTTTCTTCTTAAACAAACATTAACCCATGATCTATAGAATTTGGATGACGCAACCCATGGTTGCTGACAAGAATCATTTTGTCAGGTTGGGTTAACTACATCTTCTGATTAAGTAGATCAGGGACCACGATGACCTGAGATGATGGAACCACGAGATCTTGATCGGGTTTCGTCTTCGTTCCCCTACCATTCTCTTAAAGCTTTAAGTTGTGAATTCTACAAATTAAAATTTTAAGTGTGTTGCTATTATATGTTGAATATTCAATTATTAATGACTAATCTTAATCGAAAGTGCTCTCTCATTATCGGGAGAGGTAATTAACCACAGGGGCTTGTGCCTATAGGAAACCTCACTCCTGATTAAAAGGTCCTCATAAAATGTGGGTGAAATCTTTCGGTAGTGTCTTATCTACAATTCAATCTGCCTTCTGAAAACTCGACCTTCTAAAGCTCTCTTAACAAAACAAACTTAAAATAAATGTAGAGAGTTCTCGGGGAACGACCATGAATTTTCGAAGCCCACGAATTTTTGGCGACTTTGCCGGGGAAAGTTTTTTTTTCCATCTTTGGCTAATCATATATTTATTCACTATAATAGTAGCTTAAAAAAATAATAAAATATGATAAATGAAAAATTGATTTGCTTTCATTTATTATAATTACTCAAAGCTTGAATAGACTCTATTTGGTGGATATACCTGAGTTATGCAAGTAGCTCTTGAGTATTACAATCAATGCATATGCCTACCATGAGGAGTTCGATCATCTTCAGCCCACTCATGTTTGGCTTGCCAAATTGAAGCTTCGGCCTGGGAAAGAATCTTTTGGTGGTGGCTCAGCCTCAACGTTATTCCCACTAATGTTTGGTTGGCCTCGCGCGGGCTTTCTGATGTGAAGCAGTGCTCATGGGGATGTGATGGTGTGGAGAACACAAGTCTTTTTTCTACTGATTGTTTGTTATAGATTGCAGTTCTTGACAAACTAAAACATTGGGGGTTTGACATCCCAAGATTTCAAAGTATCGAGGAAGCCCTTGATTGCTTTAGCAAAATCTTGAAAAGGTGCACCTCCACAGTCATGCTTTACTGCAATGCGGTATACTTTTTTTGGCGTGCTAGGAACGTCAAAAAGCACGCCAAATTTCACTGCACCCCGACTACAATTGCCTCGAACTTGCTTGAAGTGCAATCAGATCCTCACTTTACTTCACAATCGGAGCACTGGGATGTTACCCAGTCGAACTGGCTGTCTACACGCCCCCATTGGAAGGTGTCGGAGGGAGATGGATTGACGAGATAATCACCACCTCAAAATAAGATATAACCGGAGCACCACAATCCGTCCTCAGATACAACCCTCACAAGGGAAGAGATGCATTGCAGTAGGAGCTCTAAAATCAAGAAACACAAAACGGAATCCTAAAGTGCTAAAACAACACACATATATATAGAGCAAAAGGAAAGAAGGAAATAGAAGAAGAGGGGAAAGGGGGTGATAGTTCCCTTAAATTGTTGAACGGTCTGGTAGGGCCTGGACCGAACCCTCAACTGAATTGGTTGGACAGACCGCTTCAACAGTCTGAGACCTCGTCAACCTCAAAGACCAGTCCCAAATGCTATGAGTCTTTCTTATCCGAATGACTGTGGATGAGAGTGTCGCCGAAGTAAAGAACTATGAACTTTCCACTATAAACACAGAACACCTGGTTCATGAACCTCATGAGCGAAGTATGTGCACTTGATAGCTCAAACTGCGTGACTGCCCAATTGTACATCTCTTCTCTGGTCTTTAAGGTCGTCTTCCACTAATCTTCTGGCCTCATCCCTATCTGATGATATTTGATGCTTAGGTCGATCTTTGAGAAGATAACGACTCCATGCAACTGGTTCAATAGATTGTCCAGGTGAGATATGGGAAACCTATACTTGATGATAATTTTGTTGATAGTTCGAGTTCTCGACTATCAATGCATGTCCTCCACGACCCATCATTCTTAGGCACTATCAAGGCTGAAACAACACATGGGCTTCTGCTCTCTCACCAATCCTCTCGCGATGAGATCGCGCACCTATGTTGCAACTCATACTCTGTTGGTTTCAGTTTGTAAGCTTGCCTGTTTGGTAACACCAATCCCAAAATAAGGTCAGGCTTACCGAATATCTCTAAGTGGGGGTAGACCTTCTGGTAGACTGTTGGTGATCACATCTTGAAATTTGGTCAGCAATGTCTGGATCATTTTTGGTTGCTCTGTTTCCCCCTCAGTACCTTCTATGACAGCCAAGGTTATTGCTATTGGGGCTTCTCATACTGATTGCATGAAGGTGGCACAAGGAATCACAGGCTTCTCGGCGACGTGCATCTTTACTCCTCCGGAATCCTTGTGGGCAAGAGAACAATGTGCTTCCTCTCATTTGTGAACGAGTAAGTGTTCTTGAACCCATCATGCCTAGTCTTACAATCGAACTGCCATGGTCTTCCCAATAGGATTTGACAGGTGCCCATGGGCACTTTGTCACACCACGCTTGGTCCTGTAGCTAATTTTCTATGGAGAACTCTACCAGGCACTACAGATCCACTCTTATCTTGTTATCCTTCCAACCATGTCAGAGAATAAACTGGGCGTGTTTCTATTTAGCCAGTTCCAACTTATTAACCATAACATTGGAGACCACATTCTTACAGCTCCCTATGTCAATGAGATTGTACACTTTCCCTCTCATGATACACCTGGTGCAAAAGATGCTATGCCTCAACCACAAGTGCTTCTTCTGAGATTCAGTCTGCAGCACCATCCTCACAACTAGCATCTCACCCACATCTCTCTAAAGTTGATACTCATCCCCTTGTTCTTCAGCTATCTCTTCGTCGTTCTCTTTCTCTATTGCACCCTACTTAGTAAAGGATACAGCTTGGCTCGTTGCATAATTGGAGGCGATGTGCTCATTTTTGTGGCATCAGAAGCATTTCCAAGCTGGAACTGTACCGAGTGTGTTGCTCTTCTAAGGCTTCTTCCCTATCTGATCTGTCTTGTCAGTTTCTGTTGTTTTAACCACTCCACTGAGTGTTCTCTTGTTGGGGCCTCCGCTTCTTCCCTCTCTGAGCTGCAAGGGGTTGTCTGAATGGAGAAAGGGTACCTCTTCTGATTCTGTTGTCTCTCCCATTTCAGTGCTTAAGGTTACACGTTTTTTAGTGTCTACTAGGTTTGCAGTTGGACCACATTACTGATAGCGGACTTCAAACCTCCTGGATACCTGACTTCAGTTCACATTTCAACTAAAGCTGCATAAATTCTATTGTGTACTCTTCCACTGATAGCTTATTCTTTTGCAAATAGTAGAGTTACTAGAAAATATCTTGGCATTTGTTCGGGGGTAGGCACTATTGCTGCATAGCCTTCTTTATCTTCTCCCAAGAAATGATTTTGTCACGTCCTCTTTGTTTCTCCACCTCCAGGTTCTCCCACCACAAAGAGGCATTCTTCGCCAGCCTGTGACGGCGAGCTTCACTCTTTTATCATTGGGCACGCTATTGTATTCAAGTATCCACTCAACATTTTGCATCCACTTAAGAAAATCATCTGGATTCATCCTTTCGTCGAAGTTTGGTAGGTACATCTTAACTTCCAGATCTCTGTGCCCTCCAACAGGCATTTTCTCTCTTGGCATCCTCTGATGTTGAATTCTAAAACATTCGAGTCAATCCTCAACTTAAGTAAAGTCATCCCTATGTAAGGGTTCAACTGTTTCGACCCTCCTTCGCAGATCTCACTATTACGTTCTACCTTAATCTCACACATGGTCCTTTCCTCGATGGTATCAAGTCATTGTAGCACTTGGCAGAGTATTCGTTGTACCGCCCATGATAAAGTACTGATTAGGTTCTGGCAATTGCCTTCTCGACAACATGATTAGGGTTTAGTGCTGGATAGATGGAAGGAGGTGTGTTGGGTGGGGAAAGAAAAATTTTTTGGGGGGGTAGAGAGAAGTTTTGGTCTAGAAATCCTAGAATAAGATTAGGTTTATGCCAACTTTGATACCAAATGATACCGAAGTTAATCCAATCAACAACAAACACATACTATTATTACTGAAAAAGCCACTAGGAAGTACAACGACATATTGAAAGGGAAACAACAACAACAAGGACACGACAATCCCAACTCGACCGGTATTGTGAAGACGGTGATTGGTGGAGGGTTATCAGCTGACAATATCAAGAGATAGAGTATAGGGGACCAACATGGTTGGTGGCTGATTTACAATATCAAGAGATAGAGTATAGGGGACCAACATGGTTGGTGGCTGATTTGCGGTGGGCTGAAGGGGGTGGTGGCTGGACAGGGCAGAGAGATGTTGGCAGATGCTAAGGTGTAGATAAATGGTGGGAGGCCACAATGAGGACAACAGAGGACTCTTGGAAGCAAGCCAATATGGAGCTGACAGTAAGGTATGCGACCAACATAAGGATGGAAAGGGGTGGCAGGTTGGAGGATGAGGAGCAGAGGGAGGAATGGTTCTGGGGATGCAAGGAACGGAAGATACACATCACCTTAGTACGAGTTCCAGACGTAGCACTTTCTCCCTGTCAGTTACATCCCTAAAAGGGATACTTTGGAGACATCAAGCTCTCTTGACAAGAAACAAAAAAGTATGATAACTCTAGAGCACACAAAATAACATATGAATACTATTTGGCAATTAAAGAGTGGCTCACTTCTTAGGGGTTAGAAACAAAGAAGTTTTGTACTATCAGCTTATTGTATATTGAATGGTAAGGTTCCATTGACCGGACATCAATAAAAAATGCAAACATATGACCAAGTATTTAAGAGTTATATGATATAATATTTGAGGGTGGGGATATCGGAAATGAAAACTTTCAACTGTCTCAGTGAGTTTTACCACTCTTATGAATGTATCCGTGTCTTTTTAGTACTCTGCAAGGATGCGTTACTCACAGATTTACATTAATACCAAGAATCATCATATAATCAATATCATTTTGCTCAAAAACTATTTTAATGTGCTCATTGGAGACACTGATACTATATCCAATGCTTCACCATTAGATTATCTCCCATGTTCTTATACTCTATAAACCTGGTTTTGCTAATTTCAGGTGAACTGTCTTAATAATCCTTGAACTTTACTGTGATTAAATGATTGATGTGAAGCAATTTTGATGGAAACGACTAAAGAGTTGTAATGATATCTATAGAATATTATTTCAAAATATCCCATCATCACTAGTCTTGTCGTAAACTCTTTGGAGTCGGTTATAGGAATCATTATTTTTCATTGATTGCATTGTATAATGTATATTATAAACTATGTCTCAGCATAATTGTGTCATTGAATTTTGTGTTAAATCTATAAATATTTCAAAACTTCTCATCCATAAATGTTTTGGTGATTTTCTTACTGCAATCTCCCTATTTTTAGCGTAGGAGATGCAGCAAATATCTTTTTTCACAAATATTCCCACTTTTAATGTCACTAGTTGGCCCTCTTTTTTACCTGTGCTAGAGTTGATGCCATGCTTTGTCAGGCTTAACTTGAAACCTGAGCAATGAAGGATGGCTGCAATATGCCCTAGTAGTTGGTTGTTGGAAATTGGTTGGTGGCATAGATGCAAGTTAATACACTTTTGAAAAAGGAGAATAATGTCTCGAAGTATACAACAAAAATAACAATAAAGCAAAAGGAGAATAATGTCTCGAAGTATACAACAAAAACAACAATTGGGGTTGGCTACATGAATTCTTTCTCTCCATTGCCTCCTATTTAGTGCCATATTTTCATTTAGTTCTAATAAATTAAGATCATTTTTTTATACAATAAGCCCAAGTTTTCAGAGGTTTACCTCTGCCTTTCTTAACATAAGTCGAATCTAGAACATTTACTCTCCTAATCGGATCATTAGATAGATGACGTTTAATGTGACAAAACCATCTAAGACGACTTTCTCTAATTTTGTCCGTCACAGGAACTACACCTACCACATCACGGATATTCATTTCGCATTTTGACTCTAAGTGTAAAGCCACTAAAACACCTAATCATTCTCATCTCGGCAACACTTAACTTAGTATTATGCTTCTCTTTTAAAGGCCAACATTCAGCGCCATAGAGCATTGCAGGTCTCACCACCGTCTTATATAATTTTCCTTTCAATCTAAGCGGTACTTTCACACAAAAGGCTTGAAGCATTTCTCCACTTCAACCAACCAACTTGAATTCTACTATTAACATCCCCATCTATATCACCATCACGCTGAACAACAGACCCCAGACCCGAGATATCTAAATCGTCGATATCTAAATCGTCCACACCTTTTAATAATTTGATCACCCAAAGTTACACTTCTATCACTAGAGCTACTACAACTAAAATTACATTCCATGTATACGGTTTCATTCAGTTTTAGTTCTACTCAAATGAAGGCCTTTAGACTCCAATGTAGACCTCCATAATTCAAGTTTTTTCTGGGCTTTTTCTCTTGTCTTATCCACGAGAAGGATATCATCAGTGAAAAGCATACGCCAAGGTGCATCCTCCTGTAAATATCCAGTAAGACCATCCATAACTAAAGCAAAAAGATATTGGCTTAAAGCAGATTTCTGATGTAATCCAACAGAAATAAGAAATATTTGGTCAATCCTCCTTCAGTTCGAACATAAGTAACAGCTCTAGTATACATATCTTTAATGACTTGAATATAAGTCATATCAACACCTTACTTCTCAAGAACTCTCCAAAGGATGTCTCTTGGAACCTTATCGTAAGCTTTTTCTAAATCAAATGTAGATTCTCCTTATTATCTCTGAACTTCTCCATCAAACCTCTCAATAAATGTATAGCTTCCATAATAGACATGCCCAACATAAATCCAAATTGATTATGAGAAATCTTTGTAATACATCTTAAACTATGTTCAATTACCCTCTCCCATAATTTTAAAGTTTGACACATCAACTTAATTCATCTATAATTTGCACACTCTTGTGCATCATCTTCATTTTTAAAAATAGGGACCAAAATACTCTTCCTCCACTCCTCAGACATCTTTTTAGTTTTTAAAATAATATTAAAGAGTTTAGTAAGCCAAGAAACTCCCAAATCTCCTAAATATTTCCATACTTCAATTGGGGTATCATCAAGTCCTACAAACTTTCCACTCTTAGTTTTCTTTAAAGCTTTAAAGCCTACTCAATTTCTTTTTTACTAATGCGATGATAAAAATGAAACTTTATTATTATTATTAACGATACTAAGGTCACTAAGGTCGATCATATTCTTAGAAACTTCATTAAAAGATTTATCAAAATAACTCACCCACCTATGTTGAATATCTTTTTCTAAGAAAAATGCTTTTTGATTTTTTTCTTTAATACACTTTACTTGAGTTAAATCTTTTCTTTTCTTTTCTCTTTGTTTGGTCTGTTTATACATATATTTTTCACCCTCCTTAGTATCTAATCTATTATAAAGATAATTAAAAACATAATTTTTAGCATCATAGATTGTTCTTTGAGACTCCCTATGGATCGTTTGATATTTTTTCTAATTCTCTTAGCATTTACATTTAAACCAATTTTTATAACAATTTTTTATATTTTATCTTTTCCTGTATATTATTTTTCCACAACCAACTATTTTTATTTAAAATTTTTTTTATGTTGATTCTCGAAGTACATCTTTTGCTACTTGTTTAATAGTATTTGTTATTTTATCCCACAGCGTTTGCTTCATCATGAACATCCCAAAATTTGAAATCTTGAATTTTACTAATAAAAATAATTTTATTTGTGTCTTTTAGGTTTCTCAATCTAATTCTACGATTATGAGTCATAATATTCTTTATTTTACAATTATTCATCTTAAAATCTAGAACTAATAAACGATGTTGGGTACTTAAATTCTCACTTGGAATGACCTTACAATCTTTACAATCTCGACGATCTATTATTCTCATAAGAAAATAATCAATTTGTGTTTTATTAGATCCGTTCTTATAAGTAATAAGATGTTCATCTTTTTTCTTGAATAAAGTATTAGTAATAACAAAATCATACGCTAAAGAAAAATCTAAAATAGCTTTACCTAAGGTTTCGTAATAAAAAAAGCATACCCTAAAGAAAAATCTAAAATAACTTTACCTTCTTCATTAGTCACTCAAAAAACGTAGTCACCATGAATATTTTTTAATCTTCTATCACTCTACCAACATGTCCATTTAAATCTACTCCAATAAAAAATTCTTTCTTCAGGAGGTATCATTTGTATCAAGTATTTTAAGTCATTCCAGAATTTATCTTTAGACCCTATATCTAAACTTACTTGAGGAGCATAAGCACTTATAATATTAAAAATCTTAGTATCGATAATAATCTTAAGAGTTATAATTCGATCTCCAACTCTATTAATTTTTAAAACATTATCTTTCAAACTCTTATCTATAATCACACCTATACTATTTCTATTGCGACTCTTACCAGAATACAAAAGTATAAACCTAAGTTATCAATCTCCTTAGCCTTTTCTCCAACCCATTTAGTTTCTTGAATACATAAGATATTAATCTTTCTAAGAATCATAATATAAACTAATTTCATTAATTTACTATTGAGAGTACCTATATTTCTGGATCCTATCCTAATATTAATTTCATTAGTTTCATAGATTAAATTTTTTACCCACATCCTTCCGTAATGTGGGAATCCTTGTTTATTTGACGCTACACCCGAGCACCGGTGTAGCAGCTCTTGCACACTTTTCACTATATTCAAGCTATACAGCGTATCACTTCCAGACAATGCCCTAACATTTACACAATGATTTAAAAGAAATGATCAAAAGAAGGATTCATGTCATGATTTTTTCGACAAGTTTTACGCTGGCTGGCGACTACCTAACGCAACCCTCCACTTTTCACATTCGTATTGGGACCGGCAATGACAGTGTTATTGTCTATAAGTATGTTTTCCTAAAATTACCTTGGGCTGCTTGTTTTCAAGTAGGATGTGAATATTTGCTTTGGAAACAAACCTTGCAAATAGCTTTTAAGATTTTTTTCTTAATATTTTTTTGTTGGGGAGGTTAACTGCCAAAGCAAAAATTTGTTGCAGGTGGATTGGATCTCAAGAGTTAGACGACTTATAAAATCATTTCCAATTACAGTTTCAGTTTTCTTTTTGTGTTTAGCATAATTCAAAATCTGTTTGACCATTGCTGTAACCTTTTTGGCACTGCTAGATTTTTGTTAGGGCGAAAGTATAACAAATCCATACTAAGTTGAGCAATCTTTTCGGTTCAAGCTTGTATGTTATACCCTGTTTGAGGGTTTGAGTTATGCTGACTCAATTCCAGAAAATTAATTGTTTAACGAAAGAGAATTTAACTTCGCCATATTATAACTTATTTTTTTCTCTTTATTGAATTTTGCTTACTCCATCCGATTGTCTTTATGAAGTTACATGATCCTTATATACAAAAAGTTATTTTCACCGAGTTTTATCTGCATAAATATGCCACATTTTAGGATTTAAGGCTTGGCAGTAGGGAAATTGATAGACTGCGTGGAGCAGATCTGAAGAAGCTGTTACGCGAGAAAAAACTCGTGCTGATCTTAGATTTGGACCACACGCTGCTCAACTCAACAAGTCTTGCTGATGTCTCTGACGAAGAACAATACTTGTTAAGACAAGCAGAATCGTCTCAGAGTATATTTTTTTCTCATAAATGGCTTAATAATACATCATTTTCTAATAATTTAACTTTTCTCTTGGTGACTTTTTTAGATGATGCGAAGAAAAGCTTGTTGAAACTGGATCATTTGCACACGCTAACTAAGTTGAGGCCCTTTGTCCATGACTTCTTGAAAGAAGCAAATACCATGTTTGAGATGTATATATATACTATGGCAGAGCGGTCTTATGCGGTGGAAATTGCGAAGCATCTTGATCCCGAGAATGTGTACTTTAACTCCAAAGTGATATCACAAGCTGATTCAACAATAAAATATCAGAAAGGACTTGATGTTGTATTGGGAGCAGATAACCTTGTAGTGATTCTTGACGATACAAAGTTTGTAAGTGATGATTTCCACTTAACACTGACCATCATAATGTTTTTGTTTATATGGTGGTGTTCTTGCGTTTTATCGTTTCTTTTTAAGGAAATTTACATTTGCAGCACACAATTCTTATGTATTTATGTATCTCATAACTAAACTTTCATATACATAGCCTTTATGTGCTTTAAATATATGCATGAAAAGGTGTAGTTCACTTTTAAAAAGTGGTAATAGTATTATTTTTGATGTAAGATTTTAAAGATGTGTTTTGTGTAAATATGAAAGATTTAAGTGTGAGATATGTGCATAAGAATTGTGTGCTATGTATGTAAGTGCCCTCCCTATCTTTTTATAATGCACACATCAAACATGCATGTATGTATGTATGAATAAATGTTAATATTGACCATGGTTTAGAAAACCAGTCCGAACCGTCTGGTTCGACTGGTTTTGGGTTGGCTTAATAACCGCCCCTGAATCAAATCGAATTGAACTGGTTCGAACCGAGGAGCGGCAAAAACCAGCCTGTTTGACCTCTAAACCGGCCATAACAAATATTAATAATTTATTTTAAAGGAATTTTAAAAGCCTAAAATAAGATGACAAAGACACATGATGGAAGACCAGTGTGTTATTGTTGTACCTTTCCCATACTCTCTCATGCCTTTCAATATAAAGGGAAATGTATAACTAAATATTTAAAGATGTGGGAGTAAACTATAAAAACTAAATTTAATAATATGTTTCCTTGCCCTTATATCTGCACAAAGTTTTTGCTTTTTTATATTATTTTCTTTTATATATATATATATAGTTCATTATTAATCTTAATAATAAGTTACAACATTTAATTTCTATTCATTATAAAATTGGGAAGATTTACATCATTACATGCATATCACTCGATTGTTATCTATTTACATATCTAACACCTAAACTTTAGTTTTTACGAACATGCCGCCTTACCTGTGAATGAAAAGGTGAATTTCAGTTTTTAAAAATATAAAAAGTTGTACTTTTGATGTGATATGAAAGATTTGGGTGGTATAAATGTAAAGACAAAGAATAGATGTTAGATATGTAAATACATAAGACATGGGTGGTATGTATAAAAATGCCCCTAAGATATTTCAAAAATTATTATAGTGCGATTTTTATACTTCATATTAAATTTTTGTTAAATTAGTGGTTATCTGCTTTTAAAATAACATGCTAAAATTATTATGTTGTTGGTTATTTAAATATTGAGATATTTATTTTTTATTTCACAATCAAATTTTTTTTAAATTACATCATTTTTGTCACATTTAAATAAATTTATAGTGTAGTGCGCCTTCAGGTTGAACCTTGAACCTCTTCCTTTACGTGTTTAATGTGCAGTCCTGTTTTCTGAACCTTCATATTGACAGCTATATTTTGGTATCTGATTTAATCAGGTCTGGAAAAGACATCTAGAAAACTTGATCTGGATGGAGAAGTATCATTTCTTTGCTTCTAGTTGCCGATTATTTGGTGTAGGCTCTAAATCTTTATCACAATTGAAGCAAGATGAAAGAGATTC
Organism: Phalaenopsis equestris; assembly: GCF_001263595.1. Classification (NCBI taxonomy): domain Eukaryota; kingdom Viridiplantae; phylum Streptophyta; class Magnoliopsida; order Asparagales; family Orchidaceae; genus Phalaenopsis; species Phalaenopsis equestris. The sequence goes on along the minus strand of NW_018164510.1, from coordinate 190,838 downwards.
TGATGGAGCTCTTGCCAATATTCTTGGTGTCCTCAAGCGTGCTCACCAGATGTTTTTTGATCCGGTTAGTACTTTGTAATATAATTTAGTATTTTATGTGATTTATTTAATCAAAACGACTTTTTGACAGTTCTTTAATCATTTTACTGGTTTTTTGTTTGTTTAGGAGCTTGGTACTGATCTTGAATGCAGAGATGTCAGACAGGTATAGATTAACCTTCATGCTTAATGTTATTAGCTCTCTGCTCAATCCCCATATTGCTTGACATTCTATTCCTGAGACCCGTCACACCCGGTTGGTTTATCTGCTTATGTTCGCTTGCTGAATTCTTGTTTCATTTTGATTCTTAAGCGTTGTTTGGTTTGCTATAAAGGAATGCAATGTAATGGAAGATTTATATACATACCACTCAATTCTTATGTATTTACATGTCTAATATCTATACTTTTATTTTTGCATATACGCCGTTTAACCTTTGCATGAAAGGTTGTATTTCACAGTGGAATTTTTTATGTGATATAAGGTTTTGGTGGTATAAATGTTAAAAGTAAACTTCAGGTGTTAGATATGTAAAAACATAAGAGTTGGGTGGTATATATATAAATGTCATGTAAAATATTTAAGGAGGTATTTGATTAGTTGTAAAATAAATGCAGGAGTGCACTTTTTCACATACAGTTTCAAGTAAAATAAAATCAATATATAACTTGATGATTGGTGGCTGACCACGACGGTCTATAGCAGGCTGTCCGGGCTGCTGCCGTTGGTTAAAAAAATTTTCTAATTTCTTTTTGTTTTTGCTGGATTAAAATGCAATTTTTGTTTTGTCTAGGTTCTTAAAACAATCAAGCAGGAAATCCTGCAGGGCTGTGTTATTGTTTTCTCCAGACTCTACTCATCCACGTCCCAGCCAGAGGAGGAGGGGATCTGGAAGATGGCAGAAGAATTGGGAGCCATTTGCATCAAGGAGGTCGATGATTCTGTGACACACATTGTTTCTTCGGATGCAGGAACTCAGAAGTCTCGTTGGGCCTTGAAAAATAACAAATTTTTGGTTAATCCTTATTGGATTCATGCAGCAGTTTTCTTGTGGCGCAGGCAGCCTGAGGGGAATTTCCCTGTCCGTAATTCACAAGAGAAACCTTAGAAACTTTTGCTTTTTTTGCTGTATAGATTATGACAGAATTTGCAGATTTGCACATATGATTCTCTTCGATTTTTTTTTTTTAAATAGCTATAGTTGGAGTATAGATGGATTTATTGTAGAAACAGTTAGAAACCGCTGTTTTATTGATTATAGCGCTTTGGTTATATCAGACAGCATTTTGACATATTTAGTGCTGTGTTTTGTTATAAATTGAATGATTTTTCAGTCACAATGAGGTGGTTGCATAAAGTGATTGTGATATTTTGATGAAAAACTATGGTGGTGTGGTAAGCTGTCCATCATATTTGCAAGATAATATATACGTAAAAGTTTTTCAATGATAAATTATCTGAATCATTTTGCCTGTAAACATTGAAGTTCAGGTGTTAGATGTATGTTTATCGGAATTATATGGTATGTAAGAATTATTGTTCCAAAATCTAAGATGTTACAGGCTATCAAAGGACACTGTGTTTTCATGATGTTTGTGTGTGGGTGTGTCTGTAAAATGTATGAGCAGACCTGGCCTTTTGGAGTTAGTCGCTCGGGTGCATGCCAACTCAATCTCAGTTGCCATTGATACTTTGGAGAATGCAAGGGTACTCTAACAAGACCCATTCCTTGTTTAATCAAATTGTGCATACTAAAATTGGAGAACTAAACATTTCAAAATATTGTTAAGTTAATGATAAGGGTTGGTTTGCAATGCGTCGAAGATGTATTTTAAAGACATTATTAGAAAAAATATACTATTATTCTTTATGGCAATAGCTCAGGTAATTTCTCCATCCAATATTTTTATTGTTAAATTATTCAACTAAATTAGTCATTCTCATTGTGAATAAGTGTTTGTTTGGTAAGTTGCGGCTGTTTGAAATAGTTGTTCGAAAAACTGTGGTGATTATTATAAATTATTATTTTTTTTAAAAGACAGATCACAATTTTTTAGTAGCTATTATATTTTATTGTTAGTTTGGCAAAGTTGCAACTTTTGAAATAGCTATGAAGCTGTTGCAAAAGAATCTGATATTCATAAAGCTATCATGGCTATTATAATTTTTATTTTAAAAAATAAGGCCACACCTTTCTAACAGTTATCACACTTAAGGTGCATTTGGGACGGTTGTAGCTTTTTTAGTAAGTTATTGTAAAGTTGCTTCCTGGAGAAGCAGCTTTTTAAGAGCTATTACAAAGCTGTTGATGAAGAAGCAAGTGTAAGCAAGTGTCTGTTTAGGAAATTTGTTGTGCTGCTATTGTTTATGATAAGAAAGATTGTTTTGCTCTTATATATGTATTATATTAAAATAAGTGTGGTTTTCAGAATATTCAGAATTAAATAACAAAAAGAGGTCATAATGCTAAAAAAACTAACAATCTAGTCCAAAATACTCTAATACATATAAAAAGATTAATTATTTGAAGCAAATGATTGCAATAAGAAGGACAATTGTAATCAGCAAGCCTAAAATGTGTGCTCTCCTTTCCCAACCATTCATCACAAATAATAAACACATGTTGAAATCACATGTTGTTAATATATTCTATGTAACAACTTCACACCTATTGATATTGGTTATCTTTTCCTCATTCCCCACGCTTGCATCAACGTGTGTTCTATCAACCGCTTTAATGAAATTCTTATTTTAAAAAAATGACACAATATTGGCAATTTAAAGATTTTCTTTAATTTATTGAAGTACAAATAGAGAGTTAGATTAATACTTTAAAAAATGGCATGTGCCTCAAATCACAACGAATTTCCAGAGGTGTTTGAGTAAAAGAGGACAAAAATATGGCAAATAAGAGATAAAGGCAGAACTCCGAATCAATTCATAGATATCAAAAATAGCTTCATTCAGGATCACCATTTGTGTTCTCCATGCATAAAGACCAGCCAGTATTTGTATCGAATTAGCATGATCGTTTATTTTTCATATTCACAATTGGAAATCAGTTGAGCTTTTTGTTATGTTTTTTCCATCATCACTCTACTAACATTTCACAAGAAATGTCAAAATGTGCTCACTAATTCTCACTACAAAAGCATCACCGTAAACAAAAACTAAGCAACCAACGAGTCCACAAAACATTCAAAGTAATAAGATCATATAAATCTCAAGAATCCTTTTTGATAAGTTAGCAACACCCATTCGACAACATATCTCAACATGGATAGATATGAGTAATGCTTTACAGTTTCTATGAGAAAATTTTATTTGTAGAATTGCTTGCTCTTCCTCTCGCCGCAGTGTAGAATAACATTTTGGGGGGAAGAATGTTGAGCACTGTTTTTTTAAAATTCTGCTGAGACTTTTATAAATGGAATTGTATATGTTTTGTTGCAAAGTTGAAGTAGATAAGTTAGCAACATCTATGATTATTCTGATCAACCAACAAAAGTTATGGGATGAAATATATATGAGCATTGCTCATATGTTTCTTTCAAAATTTTCTGTGTACATGTTTTGCATATGTATGCACTAATGCAAACCCTCTGATTCCATGTCGGATAATATACCAATAACCATTTTTTTTTCTTTTTATCGCGCTAGCGAAATTGTCTTCGAGGCAATAATTAGAGATGAGTGACATCTCTTAACCAAAGAAGACACCATCCATAATCAGCATTTTCCCAAATTGAATAAGCACTTGAACGTGTTATCTAACGACATGTATCTGTGAGAAAATAACTGCTTTAATTTAAAATTGACAAGTGGTGATTGGTTGAACCATTTGATAGTTTCTTTTCTACATTCGCTCTAAATTACATTTGAATGACATCCTTCAATTGATATCTTATCCGACATATAACCTCAGTGAATGTATATGCATGGTAAGTACACATAAAATTTTGAAAGAAACACATTAACAATGTTCAAATATGTTTCATTCCATAACCTCTACTAGTTGATCAGAATAGGTGAAGATGCTGCCAAGTTTTCTCAGCAGAACTTAAAAATTCTATTTTTAAAAGCCTCAGCAGAACTAAAAAAAAAAGAAAACAATGCTCAACATTCTCTCCCCCAAAATAGTACTCTACACTAAAGAAGAGGGAAGAGTAATCAAATGGAGCAATAAAATTTTTTAAGGAAACACAAGCAGCGCTCATATAGCCTTGAAAATAAAATAAACAAAAATAAATTCTGAATAAAAAGATTAACAATGCTAGCTTCTATTGTTTGATCATAAGTAGTATAGATACTACTAACTTATATATCTTGCAAAATTTAACTTTGCATCAAAACATATGCACTTTCATTTCTAAAAGTCTCAACTTAAAAAATAAAAAAGAAACAGCGCTTAAAATCCCCTCCAAATGTTATTGTACATTGATGAGGAGGTAAGAGCAAGCAATTCAACCAACATAATTTCTCAGAGAAACTGAAAACCAGTGCTTATGTAGCCAAGAAAAAAAAAATAATCAAAAGAAATTTTGCTTGCACAGTTGAACAATTATCATATATATTTAATTCTATTGCTTATTCTAACTGATCGGAAACGAAAAAGATGCTGCTAACTTATCTATCACGTAAGTTTCAACTGTGCAACAAAAGATATGCAATTCTATTTATAAAAGTTTTTTAAAAACTAAAAAACGAAAGAAGTGTTCAACATTCTCCCCCCAAAATATTACACTACACTGAGGAGGAGGCAATTACAAGCAATTCGACCAACAAAATTTCTTAGAGAAACTGGAAAACCAGCTCTTTTGTAGCTAAGGAAAAAAAAAATAATCAAAACAAATTTTGCTTGCATAGTAGACTAATGTTCATATATATTTCATTCAATTTCTTCTACTGATTGATCAAAACAGTAAAAGCTGCTTTTAACATATATATTACACAAGCTTTAATTATGCAACAAAAGCATATGTGATTTTATTTATAAAAGTTTCATAAAAATTAAAATAAGGAAGCAACACTAGACATTCTTGCATCAAAATGTTACTCTACACTGAGGAGGAGGCAAGAGTAAGCAATTAGACTAACAAAATTTTTAGAGAAATTGTAAAGCAATGCTCATGTAGCTATGAAAACAAAAAAAAGAACCAAAATAAACAGCTGAACAATGTTCATATATATTTTATTTCATTGCTTGTACTGATTAATCAAAACAAACAGGAATGTTGCTAACTTGTCTATCTTGCAAACTTCAAATGTGCAACAAAACATATGCAATTTTATTTATAAAAGTCTCAGAAAAACTGAAAAAAAAAGATTTGCTCTACATTCTCTCTCCCCCAAATGTTAAACTCCAAAAAAATTCTTAAAGAAATAAACTAGGATAGAGATAGATGCTTTAATTTATGTATCATGCAAAGTTCAACTTTACATCAAAGCATATGTAATTCTATGTATAAAGATAAACAAGGAAATATTTTATAAATAAATGAACAATGCTTATATATATTTCATTCCATAGCTTTTATTGGTTGATCAGGACATGTATAGATGCTGCTAGCTTATCTATTATGTGAACTACAACTTTGCGTGAAAGCATAAGCAATTCTATTTGTAAAATTCTCACATATACTATAAAAAGAATTTCTTAAAAAAACATATGAACAATGGCCATAAATATCTTACTACATATCTTCTAATGGTTGATCAAGATATGTATATATGTTGCTAAATTATATATCAAGCAAACTTCAACTTTGCATCAACACGTATGCAATTTCATTTATAAAACTATCTCATATACTAAAAAAGGGAAGCAGTGCTCCACATTCTTCCCCAAAAATGTTACTCAACTATGTATAGGAGACAAGTGCAAGCAAATCGACCGACTACCATCAGTAAAGCATATGTAGAACAAGTCCACAAAAAATTCTTAAAGAAACAGATGTACAGTGCTCATATATTTTTCATCCCATAACTTCTACTGCTTTATCAGGATTAGTATACATGTTGTTAACTTATCTATCTTGCAAACTTCAACATTACATAAAAGCATATGCAAAACAAGAAGAAAAAATTAATAGGTGCTCAAAACCCCCCACACAAAATGTTCATCTACACATATGTGTGGGAAAGAGCAAGCGAATCTATCATCAACCATCAATGGATAAATTTGCAAAACAAGAATACAAAAAATTTCATAGAAGAAACAAAGAGAAACACCGAGGTAGACAATAAATAAACAAAAAAAAACCATAAAGAAGAAAACTTTATCGGTGGTAGGCAGCAAATCGATGGTGCCAACAACGGAGGGAGGAGAGTGGAACCGAGTTTTGACCCTAAGTTTCAAGCCTAACGACCCAGGTGACAAAGGAGGAGAGTAGCGAGAGGTATATGCGAGGATAGGAGAGTGAGATTACCAAAAATATTAAGGGGCAGCGACGTCTTTGAGACCTCGCAACAAGCTCTAACCGCACAACCCTCTCTCTCCTCTTTCGTTTTAGCGTTCGACCGAATGCGACCCCCATACATGAACCACTTGATTAAAAAAGGTTCCCAAACACGACTTCTCCGGTTACGAACGTAAAAGCCGCAAGATCTAGGTCAAGTTGCAAAATATAGCTTCCCATCGCATAATATCAAGAAACCACACAAAGTAGCTATGCCTGTAATAATAAAAGATCTCAGGGCACAATATAATATCAAGAAACCAGACAAATAGCTAAGCCAAAAAAACTGCAACAAAGTAGGGAAGTGGACAAAGGATCTTGAAGGTAGAATCCCTCATCTAATATCATACACAATAAAAAAATATAGAAGAATAAATATTTATCCAAAACAAAATCAAAAAATATAGAAGAATAAATATTTATCCAAAACAAAATCATGTAGTATAACCATTCTAAAGAAAGATTTGAAACCAAGCTCATGTAGCTCTCATCAATTTTAGATTTATAAGATTTACTAAATTCTATTTTACCTTTCTCTTATAGATAGCCAAACACCATAAACAATATCAGATCTCAAAGCCATTAAAAACATTAGATCTAAAAGCCATAAACAATTTTAATGTAGAGGCAAGCAATAGGCGAGATTTCACTCCAAAAACTCTGAAAATTGGATTCACTCAAGAAATCTAAATAAACTCTAAAGAATTTTAAGAAAATTTAAGCTAAGAGACGAATCTAAAAGGAATATGAAATATTAGAGAAAAGATACTAAGAGATAACGCCTCGGTAGCCATAGTAGGCTATGATAAAGAGAGAGGATCCAGAGGAGCAACCGACCAAGATGATCGGTCATTCAATCCAAAAGAAAGAACACCAAAGACAAAAAAATGTAGAGAACAAATAAAAATCCTAAGCTTAGGGCTCTCACAATGTCCTCTCGGACCTTAGCCAGTAACCAAACGAAAAGTGGGAAAGATGAGGAGGTAGCCAGTAGCTCATTTCACGAATATGAGAGGAGAGGGGTGGCTGAGGGTATTTGGGATGTAGGATTTTAATTTATTATTATTATTATTATTATTATT
>NW_018164510.1:181188-183158 GCF_001263595.1 Phalaenopsis equestris | reverse complement strand
TGAGCCTTAAGGAGGGTGGTACTCAAATTGTTAGGAAGAGTAGGAGTGGCTGGAGGCTCGTATAATTGTCTCTGGCCATTCGTTTAATATATATATAGCCAATTTAAGTTGAACACGAGCGAATAAATATTATTTTTATTTGATTAATTAGACTTAATGAACTAACACGAGCTATTTACAGACCACTAGCCATTTCGACAGTCCAATCTGCCGCTGCTGTCATAGGTTTGTCTAATCAATGAACAATGAATAAAGAGAGATGACAGTCAAGAGAAAGATGAAAAAAGAATGAGATATTCACGAGGAAATATTCGGTTGGTGTCATGCGTAGCTTACTTTGACATATAAATATAGAGAGTTATAAGGGAGAAGACAGGGAGAGAGTGTATTATGCGGCATCCACTCTTTCTTTTCAATTAATTTCTTCTCTCTTTACTTGCCGGAAGCAACACAATAAACAAACACAGTCCAATTGCTAGCATGCAACAGTTGCCACTGGAATAATATTCATTCATCAGCCAATCTAAATAAAGTATGTTACATGCTAGACTTTTCATGATAAAAGAATACTAAATAAATGTCTTAATTCCGTATGAAGATTCGATGAAAATACACGGATAAAAAAGAAAATTCATGAAAAGATACTGAAAATTTTACGTGGAGATAAAAATTAAATGGTAAAAAATTCACGAGACTTACATTAATTGAAATAATCCAATATATACACAAGGTTAGAGAAGTCCTCGGCTTTGCATGACCGGAAAAGACGAGTTACAAATTTGATATATAGTATTTGCTTGACATCCTCTAATGGTGATAGAAGCTATAGAGGATAATGATTGTTGTTGCGTGTTAGTAACTAAATGATAGTAGTTTAATGATAGTGATTGAGAGACAGAAAATGAGTTACGGTGATTGGGCGACTGCTATTAAGCGATGATGAATGAGTGACGATAATTGGGCGATAGTAGTTGGATAATGATCATTGTTGGTCTGGATTAGCAGAGAAGTTCTTACGATTTCTTTTTCTTAATCTTAAAACTCTCTTCAGTTTTAAGGCTCAGTGCCGTCATATGGATATAGAGGGCATATTTTTTTTTTTTTTGACATTTAGTTATTTTGGTTAATGCCCTAAAATATTCCATCGAACGGCTTTAAATAATTTTCTTAATTATTATCTATTTTTTTTTAATATATAAGTATGTTAATGATATTAAATTTGAGTGAGTTAAAACTGGTTATATTTCTTCGTTGAAACACTCATTTGATTATAAACACATAAAATCGACCGAATAATTTAATCTTTAATGTCTAACAAATTTCAATTATTTAAGTTTATTATAGTTTGAATAAAAGTTTGACAAAATGATTCATATTTTTTTGGGGTGTTTGTTTAATTAAAAAATCACATCAAGATTTGTGCTTATTGAATGAATTTTCTAACGAAGTATTAATGATATATAAACATGTTACTTATATCAATAGCATTGTCCATCTTAGCACCTAATAGTTCCTTAACTTATATTAGTTAAACACACAAAACTCATTGTGGTGAGGCACCCAATATATTGAAAATGAGCCGTTAATTAGGATCTAGAATAATATATTATAACATAGAATATTTTAAAATTAAAAATAAAATAATACACATTAATAAATATATAGTGATTTAAGTTTTACTAAGAGAATGTAGCAATGGGAGAGAAGGTAGTACCTAATCATCTATCAGGGCAGGACTAATTTTGTATTTTAAAGTATAAAAATTATTATTATTATATATATATATATATATCTATATATTATATAATCTCAGATTTCAGGGTAGATGGTTCCGCCCTGTCCTCGTTTATGATATCAATATTGACATCTAACAACTAAAACTTTGAAAATTATGAGGCTTCAAACTCAAAGTTAAGGAAACTTGAAAATTGTGTGCATTTGTGAAAAAAAAATATTACATCCAGACCCCT